>NC_060178.1:43970285-44107785 GCF_021184085.1 Oncorhynchus gorbuscha
CGCGAGGTACAGACGTTCACTTTGCATAGCCGAGTTCTGCTAGGAACAAACCAAACCTAGTATGCAGGCGCATTTAGTGGTAATCCGCTTGATAATGGCATGGATTTTGTGAGCGGAAGCACAACCTATCTTAATCACCAAAGCTTTATTAAAAGATTGTGAGCAGTAAAACAGTGAGTGGACATCCCCAAATTATCTACGTATTGTGTAGGCCTACATTATTTTAGCCAGCTCCTGTTTTGGATGTGGTGAAAAACCCTCCATGTAGGCCACATGTGTCCAAATGCCCATCAATAAACGAGAGATGAAAAGATGCTGGTGACCCTTGTATTTAGAACTTATTTTCCGGTAACAATTGCTTGTTTTCTGTTTCAAGCCCTCCGTAGGCTACCGTTAACCGTTAACCGTTAACCTAAGCCAGCAATCCGTTTGGTCTTTTTTTATCCTGTCGATTTTATGATATCATGCTTCTGACCCCAAGCTATTTAGAAATATTGTTTTCCTTTTTTTTAAAGGGGGAGGTTTGTTTAATTTGATGAACAACCAAACTTATTTGAATGATTCACCGTCCTGGCATTATGATGAGAATGTCCAGCTCGCATGCAATGGAATTTAGGAGCCATCTATTTCTGGATGAGTGTGAATGAGATCTGTAAGATGGTTCCATTATGTTTATAAAACATTATATTTGGGAGCAGTGTAACGGTGAGTGGACATTCTCTTTATATTGGATTTTCGTAAAACCCTCAATTGTTGCCTTAATATTAGGCTAAATGAACATGGGGAGCAATTATTGTGCATGTAGGCCTAACTGTATTTAGACTATTTTTTTTAAGTTGTCGTTTTGTTTTGATTCTAATTTTATTTGAATTATTCACTCTTTTTTAGGGCTTATCAATAGTGAATTTAATATTGGCTTATTGACAACGTTTGGCATGTCCATGGCTCTGTCACGATCGTTTAGAGAGGGATTGGACCAAGGTGCAGCGTAGTAGGTGTACATTTTACTTAGATTTAAATGACACCGAAAAAACAACAAAATACAAAAACGAACGTAACTCTACATGCAGTGCAGAAAGCAACTACACACAAACAAGATCCCACAACGTAAGGTGGGAAAAAGGGCTGCCTAAGTATGATCCCCAATCAGAGACAACGATAACCAGCTGCCTCTGATTGGGAACCATACTAGGCCAACAAAGAAATAGAAACATAGATTTGCCCACCCAAGTCACACCCTGACCTAACCAAATAGAGAATAAAAAAGGCTATCTAAAGTCAGGGCGTGACAGGCTCAGCCATAATACAATTTACAGTAGGCCTAGCCCCTACACTAGTGTGAATGCTGTGTTTAACAATATGCTTCCATATTGAAGCCATGGAATTACTTTGAACAATGTGGACTGCAAATATGTTCAGTGTATTTAGCAAATATGGGATAGGTCTACATTTTGTTATTTTGTTTCTATAGGTTATTTAACAAACTAAGCTAAAACTGTCAAACATTTGAATTGGAACTGATGACAAAGCAACACATTAAATACTGTAAATACATAACACATATTTAGCCATGGAGAACGCTCTGATTAGCCAGTGAGGAGTTATTCATCAAATAAATAAGCCCTTTTGTGCCACCGCCACCTACTGCATCCATAATTCCTGCAGTGAAAATAGCTAGAATATTTCTGTCACACCCCTGGACCGATAGCACTAACGCCAGTGCTAAGATTTACCATTGCGTTAGGTTTGACCGCGTCTGTAGTAGAGATTTAACTGCAAGGCTTCGCCCCACTCTTGCCCCACCAACCCTACAGTTAGATTTGAAAAGATCCCAGATAAGAAACTAGAGTTAAAAGTGGACTCAGTGATGTGTTTTTATTGTTTTTCTTGACACTATATTTAGAAAGCGTGAGAGAGACCAAAAATGTTGAGATGCATAATTGCAATGTCATTTATCAATGACATTTAATACAAGATTACACTAAGGCTCTGATGATGTTTTCAGTCATATTTTAGTTGTTGATGAATTGGATTTATGATTAGTTGAGGATTAGGTAAAAAACATAACACATGTTTCTTTTCCCCAGATATCCAGCGATTTTCTTCAGAACGCTCTAAGTGTGGCCTACACTCTTGTGAATTTTGTCAAATTTCTTCCAAGGATTTTTTTGACAACATTAACGGTGCTGTACTGCCTGTAAAAACACACAATGCAGTATCTGTCTGTGTCTAGTTAAAATAATAATAATTGTACTTCATCTTCTTTCTATAGGCCAAATGTATAATCTTATAGTCAACAAGAACACTCTCCATACCATATTTTACATATCATTAGTGAGGTCGAACCAACATAGGCCGATTTATGAACGCCTAGGCTGATGTCCCTTGTGACAAGCTATCCCATGAATTGATATGTTGTACCCTAATGCAATTGATTCAGGAATGGTTTATGCCTGATATTACCCCCTAATTGTCCTTCGTGCCCGCTCCCATCTTCTACAATTCTATCTATCCTTGTCCTTGTGATTGTAGCACATATACAGGTAGACAAGAGAGGCCATCCCTGATTGCCAGAGGACCAATGACCCTGGTTAGAAGCACCTGCACTGTGCTCACCTGTGTTTCCTACAAAGGCTGTTTCTTAATGTAAGATTTGAACCTGCACACTGAAAACGTCTGTGTGTGTTACCTCCATGATGCAGTAAAAATGATACAAATCGAAAAATGAAGAAGAAAGCTTTGAGGCAACATCGCACATTTTTTACTTAGGATATGTGCATGAGATGTAACATTTAAACCACACACATTTTCAATGGGAAATGTGCATTTAATGACTCCACCACTGGCAGTCAGTGCCTGGGAAATAGTTAAGGGATGTTGTTCATTGTCACATGGCATTATGACTACCAACAGAACCTGATACCGCCCCCTGCTTTTCTTTCCAAAACGTCCCCCAACCCCCCTAGCCGCCCAGCTCCCAGCTCAGAACCCCCAACCCCACACATCTTGCCTGCAGATGTGACGAAACCACAAACACTTCAAAGTGCCTCCCCTCAGACCAGCACCATACCCTGACGCCATCTGTAAATGCCCTGGACACGGCGCACGGAAAATATTCAACCCCCTCGGCTCTGCTCTCAATGGCCAGGCAAAAACACAAACCCCCACAAACACCCACTAAAACATTTCAATGAGTCATCATCCTGCACTGCGCCACTGGTAACCACGGCAACAAAGGAAGGAGCCATCTCTTTTTTGTCCGCAGGATAGTTACCTATCCAGTCATCACGTTATGAGACGCTTACCTGGCCTATAGGAGTGGAACCAAGTTGGTCTACACAAACCTGATGACTGGTCGATTTTAGGCCAATTGGTTATGAGAGAGAATTGAAAGAGAGATTTAGGGAGAGAGATTGGATGAGTGAAAATGTGAAGTGAAATATAATGGAGAAATGAGAACCAGAGCGATGGAGGAGGGAGAGAGAGAAAAAGCATGACTCTCCAGATGGATGTGTTTGTGAATTGTTTTAGTGAAGAGGGTCTCAAGGCCTTTTCCTTCAGAGCCTCCCATAACTCTGCCAGATAATTGTATAATTGCTCTGGGCCCCTAAAGAGCTCAATAACACAGAGCTATAATGTAGTGAGTGGTGGGCTGGAGCTGCTTGCCTTACTACACTATGAGGCCGCATCCTCTCTTGTCCCTGTGTTCAAGCCGTTTATCATAGAAGATGAAATACACTCGGTTTCTCCCAGGGGGTATTGGGAAAGGGGAAATATGGCAACGTCTCCTTCTGATTCTCCATCCTGGAGAACTCTGACCTCCAGCTAAAGAAGGAAAATAAAATACCCTCCATAGTGATCCTATTAAATTACTAGAGGTGCTATGTCATAAGCCCATAAAGTTCCAGAATGGGTTGAAAATGGCAGCCATATTGGTCAGGGAGAAATCCAACCAGTCTAATTGGAATGACTGGTAGTAGAGACATAATTCTGAATTTACTTATGCAGGAAAATAAAAGTAAGTATTGTGATATATCACTACCTAAAATATTGTCATATAATTATAAATGCAGTTTATAAGAGATGCCGTATATACACATTTTCTTTATGAATAGACTCTAAAATATGTCTCAATTGTATTCATCTCAATACAATATCAGTACTTGTTGCATTTACAACTTGTCTGGGTCCTATTATCAACTGTTTTCAGCCACTTGTATGGCTGTGGATTGACTGCAAAGTTTCAACGGAATGTTGGCCTATTGGCAGTTAATTAGAAACATTTATGGAATCATTCCACTTAAACTGGCTAGCTAGCTAACAAACATACACTGCAGTTAAATTCTTAAAATGCATTGTTTTACACTATATCTTATCACATGACTGGCAAACCATGGTTGACCAATTCCCTGACCAAAATGGCTGACCTTTATCCCATCATAAGAACATTCATGTCCATTGTAGTATTCTAATGTCTCATTTTATGATCCTCTCTCTCTCTGTCATGTATTGTCATGTTATGTCTTGTTCCTGTTCTTTCTCTTCACTTCGTTTCCCCCTGCTGGTCGTATTCGGTTACCTTATCTCCCTTTCCTTCCCCCAGCTGTTCCTCATCTCCTCTAACTACCTCGTTTACTCTCTCCCACCTGTTCCCTTTTTTCCCTCTGATTAGGTCTCTATTTCTCTCTCTGTTTCTGCTTCTGTCTTTGTCAGATTCTCGTTTGCTTCACCCTTGTCCCGTCCTGTCGTAATCTGCCTCTTCATCAGATTCTACGTGTGATCAGGTACCTCTGTCCTCTACAACCCGCGCCTACCCGGAGAGACCAGCAGTCTGTTGCCGCTAACCCTGCTATTCTCCTCTGCTGCTAGAAGGGGACTCTCCTGTAAAGATCAGAGGACTTTATGATTTATTTGTCGCCC
The DNA here is from genome assembly GCF_021184085.1 of Oncorhynchus gorbuscha. Lineage (NCBI taxonomy): Eukaryota > Metazoa > Chordata > Actinopteri > Salmoniformes > Salmonidae > Oncorhynchus > Oncorhynchus gorbuscha. Next base: position 43,975,206 of record NC_060178.1, read on the forward strand.
TCTCTGCGGGTTGTCTATTTTGTCAATCGTTACATCTGAAGAGGATATATGTCTTCCCTGTGTTTGGATATTAAAAGACTCTGTTTCTGTTAAACCGCTTTTGGGTCCTCACTCACCTGCATAACAGAAGAATCTGACCAAGAATGGACCCAGCGACTTCGGATCCTCTCCACTCAGCCGTCGAGATCCAGGGAGCGATGCTAGGCAGACACGAGCAGGAATTGTCTGCTGCTCGACATGCCGTTGAGACCCTGGCCGCCCAAGTCTCCGACCTCTCGAAACATATTCACCATATCCGCCTCGATCCACCGGCCACTTCCAGGGCTTCCGAGTCTCCGGAGCCCAGAATTAATAACCCGCCGTGTTACTCTGGGGAGCCCACTGAATGCCGCTCGTTCCTCACCCAGTGTGATATTGTGTTTTCTCTCCAGCCCAACACGTACTCCAGGGGCACAGCTCGTATCGCCTACGTCATATCTCTCCTTACTGGACGGGCTCGTGAGTGGGGCACGGCAATCTGGGAGGCGAGGGCTGAGTGTACTAACCAGTATCAGAACTTTAAGGAGGAGATGATACGGGTTTTTGATCGTTCTGTTTTTGGGGAAGAAGCTTCCAGGGCCCTGTCTTCCCTATGTCAAGGTAATCGATCCATAACTGATTACTCTATAGAGTTTCACACTCTTGCTGCCTACAGTGACTGGAACGAGCCGGCTTTGCTCGCTCGTTTTCTGGAGGGTCTCCGGGCGGAGGTAAAGGATGAGATTATCTCCCGGGAGGTTCCTTCCAGTGTGGATTCCTTGATTGAACTCGCTATTCGCATAGAACGACGGGTTGATCTTCGTCACCGAGCTCGTGGAAGGGAGCTCGCGTTATCCGTTGCCCCCCTCTCCGCATCACTACCATCTTCCTCCACTGGCTCGGGTGCTGAGCCTATGCAGCTGGGGGGTATTCGCATCTCGACTAAGGAGAGGGAACGGAGAATCACCAACCGCCTCTGTCTCTATTGCGGTTCCGCTGGTCATTTTGTCACTTCATGTCCAGTAAAAGCCAGAGCTCATCAGTAAGCGGAGGGCTACTGGTGAGCGCTACTACTCAGGTCTCTCCATCAAGATCCTGTACTACCTTGTCGGTCCATCTACGCTGGACCGGTTCGGCAGCTTCCTGCAGTGCCTTGATAGACTCTGGGGCGGAGGGCTGTTTTATGGACGAAGACTGGGCTCGGGAACATGACATTCCTCTCAGACGGTTAAGGGACCCCCACGGCCTTGTTCGCCTTGGATGGTAGTCCTCTCCCCAGGATTCAGCGTGAAACGCTACCTTTAACCCTCACTGTCTCTGGTAATCATAGCGAAACCATTTCTTTTTAAATTTTTCGTTCACCTTTTACACCTGTTGTTTTGGGCCATCCCTGGTTAGTGTGTCATAATCCTTCTATTAATTGGTCTAGTAATTCTATCCTCTCCTGGAACGTCTCTTGTCATGTGAAGTGTTTAATGTCTGCTATCCCTCCTGTTTCCTCTGTCTCTTCTTCACAGGAGGAGCCTGGTGATTTGACAGGGGTGCCGGAGGAATATCACGATCTGCGCACGGTGTTCAGTCGGTCCAGGGCCACCTCCCTTCCTCTGCACCGGTCGTATGACTGTAGTATTGATCTCCTTCCGGGAACCACTCCCCCCCGGGGTAGACTATACTCTCTGTCGGCTCCCGAACGTAAGGCTCTCGAAGATTATTTGTCTGTAGCTCTCGACGCCGGTACCGTAGTCCCCTCCTCCTCTTCCGCCGGAGCGGGGGTTTTTTTTGTTAAGAAAAAGGACGGGACCCTGCGCCCCTGCGTAGATTATCGAGGGCTGAATGACATAACGGTTAAGAATCTTATCCGCTTCCCCTTATGTCTTCAGCCTTCGAGATCCTGCAGGGAACCAGGTTTTTCACTAAGTTGGACCTTCGTAACGCTTACCATCTCGTGCGCATCAGGGAGGGGGACGAGTGGAAAACGGCGTTTAACACTCCGTTAGGGCACTTTGAATACCACGTTCTGCCGTTCGGCCTCGCTAACGCTCCAGCTGTCTTTCAGGCATTAGTGAATGATGTACTGAGAGACATGCTGAACATCTTTGTTTTCGTTTACCTTGACGATATCCTGATTTTTTTCACCGTCACTCCAGATTCATGTTCAGCACGTTCGACGTGTCCTCCAGCGCCTTTTAGATAATTGTCTTTATGTGAAGGCTGAGAAGTGCTCTTTTCATGCCTCCTCCGTCACATTTCTCGGTTCTGTTATTTCCGCTGAAGGCATTAAGATGGATCCCGCTAAGGTCCAAGCTGTCAGCGATTGGCCCGTCCCTAAGTCACGTGTCGAGCTGCAGCGCTTTCGCGGCTTCGCAAATTTCTATCGTCGTTTCATCCGTAATTTCGGTCAGGTGGCAGCTCCTCTCACAGCCCTTACTTCTATCAAGACGTTCTTTAAGTGGTCCGTTTCTGCCCAGAGAGCTTTTGATCTCCTCAAGAAGCGTTTTACATCCGCCCCTATCCTTGTTACACCTGACGTCTCTAGACAGTTCATTGTCGAGGTTGACGCGTCAGAGGTGGGTGTGGGAGCCATTCTTTCCCAGCGCTCCCGTTCTGACGACAAGGTCCACCCTTGCGCGTATTTTTCTCATCGCCTGTCACCGTCGGAACGTAACTATGATGTGGGAAACCGCGAACTGCTCGCCATCCGCTTAGCCCTAGGCGAATGGCGACAGTGGTTGGAGGGGCGACCGTTCCTTTTGTCGTTTGGACTGATCATAGGAACCTTGAGTACATCCGTTCTGCCAAACGACTTAATGCGCGTCAGGCTCGTTGGGCGCTGTTTTTCGCTCGTTTCGAGTTCGTTATTTCTTATCGTCCGGGCTCTAAGAACACCAAGCCTGATGCTTTATCCCGTCTCTTCAGTTCTTCAGTAGCCTCCACCGACCCCGAGGGGATTCTCCCTGAGGGGCATGTTGTCGGGTTGACTGTCTGGGGAATTGAGAGGCAGGTAAAGCAAGCACTCACTCACACTCCGTCGCCGCGCGCTTGTCCTAGGAACCTTCTTTTCGTTCCCGTTCCTACTCGTCTGGCCGTTCGTCAGTGGGCTCACTCTGCCAAGTTAGCCGGCCACCCTGGCGTTCGGGGTACGCTTGCTTCTATTCGCCAGCGTTTTTGGTGGCCCACTCAGGAGCGTGACACGCGTCGTTTCGTGGCTGCTTGTTCGGACTGCGCGCAGACTAAGTCCGATAACTCCCCTCCTGCCGGCCGTCTCAGACTGCTTTCCATTCCCTCTCGACCGTGGTCTCACATCGCCTTAGACTTTATTACCGGACTGCCTTCGTCAGCGGGGAAGACTGTTATTCTAATGGTTGTCGATAGGTTCTCTAAGGCGGCTCATTTTATTCCCCTCGCTAAGCTTCCTTCTGCTAAAGAGACGGCACAAATAATCATTGAGAATGTTTTCAGAATTCATGGCCTTCCGTCAGACGCCGTCTCGGACAGGGGTCCGCAATTCACGTCTCAATTTTGGAGGGAGTTTTGCCGTTTGATTGGGGCTTCCGTCAGTCTCTCTTCCGGTTTTCTTCCCCAGTCTAACGGTCAAGCAGAACGGGCCAATCAGACTATTGGTCGCATCTTACGCAGTCTTTCTTTTCGTAACCCTGCGTCTTGGGCAGAACAGCTCCCCTGGGCAGAATACGCTCACAACTTGCTTCCTTCGTCTGCGACCGGGCTATCTCCTTTTCAGAGTAGCCTCGGGTACCAGCCTCCTCTGTTCTCGTCCCAGCTCGCCGAGTCCAGCGTCCCCTCCGCTCAGGCTTTTGTCCAACGTTGTGAGCGCACCTGGAAGAGGGTCAGGTCTGCACTTTGCCGTTATAGGGCGCAGACTGTGAGAGCCGCTAATAAGCGTAGGACTAAGAGTCCTAGATATTGTCGCGGTCAGAGAGTATGGCTCTCCACTCAAAACCTTCCCCTTAAGACAGCTTCTCGCAAGTTGACCCCGCGGTTCATTGGTCCGTTCCGTATTTCTCAGGTCATTAATCCTGTCGCAGTGCGACTTCTTCTTCCGCGACATCTTCGTCGCGTCCACCCGGTCTTCCATGTCTCCTGTGTTAAGCTCTTTCTTCGCGCCCCCGTTCGTCTCCCCCCCCCCCCCATCCTTGTCGAGGGCGCACCTATCTACAGGGTCCGTAAGATTTTGGACATGCGTCCTCGGGGCCGTGGTCATCAGTACCTAGTGGATTGGGAGGGGTACGGTCCTGAGGAAAGGAGTTGGGTTCCATCTCGGGACGTGCTGGACCGTTCGCTGATCGATGATTTCCTCCGTTGCCGCCAGGTTTCCTCCTCGAGTGCGCCAGGAGGCGCTCGGTGAGTGGGGGGGGTACTGTCATGTATTGTCATGTTATGTCTTGTTCCTGTTCTTTCTCTTCACTTCGTTTCCCCCTGCTGGTCGTATTAGGTTACCTTCTCTCCCTTTCCTTCCCCCAGCTGTTCCTCATCTCCTCTAACTACCTCGTTTACTCTCTCCCACCTGTTCCCTTTTTTCCCTCTGATTAGGTCTCTATTTCTCTCTCTGTTTCTGCTTCTGTCTTTGTCAGATTCTCGTTTGCTTCACCCTTGTCCCGTCCTGCCGTAATCTGCCTCTTCATCAGATGCTACGTGTGATCAGGTACCTCTGTCCTCTACAACCCGCGCCTACCCGGAGAGACCAGCAGTCTGTTGCCGCTAACCCTGCTATTCTCCTCTGCTGCTAGAAGGGGACTCTCCTGTAAAGATCAGAGGACTTTATGATTTATTTGTCGCCCTCTCTGCGGGTTGTCTATTTTGTCAATCGTTACATCTGAAGAGGATATATGTCTTCCCTGTGTTTGGACATTAAAAGACTCTGTTTCTGTTAAACCGCTTTTGGGTCCTCACTCACCTGCATAACACTCTCTTTCACCGCGGGCCAAACCATTGCAAATAGAGGATGAGGTCGGGAGGAGGAGAGATGGAGAGAGAACAATGAGGCTCTCTCATTTAAAGACTGGTGTTATTTGTTCTACATTCTTTTACAAAGGGGTCCAAAAGGGATCTTCGTCTGTCTCCATAAGAGAACCCTTTTTGGTCCAGGTAAAACCCTTTTTGGGTTCCATGTAGAACCCTCTGTTCCACATGGAACCAAAAAGGGTTCTACCTGTAACCAAAACGGTTCTTATCAAATCTAATAATATGTTATTGGTCACATACACATGTTTAGCAGATGTTATTGCGGGTGTAGCAAAATGCTTGTGTTCCCATCTCCAACAGTGCAGTAGTATCTAACAATTCACAACAATGCACAGAAACCTAAAAGTACAAAAATGTAACAAAGAAATATAAATGTTATAAATATTAGATTGAGCAATGTCGGAGTGGCATTGACTAAAATAGAGTATACAGTATATAAACTCAGCAAAAAAAAAAAAACGTCCACTCACTGTCAACTGTATTTATTTTCAGCAAACTTAGCATGTGTAAGTTAAATGTGTAAATATTTGTAGGAACCTAACAGGATTCAACAACTGAGACATAAACTGAAGAAGTTCCACAGACGTGATTAACAGAAATTGAATAATGTGTCCCTGAACAAAGGGGGTGGGGGGTGGGTCAAAATCAAAAGTAACAGTCAGTATCTAGTGTGGCCACCAGCTGCATTAAGTGCTGCAGTGCATCTCCTCCTCATGGACTACACCAGATTTGCCAGTTCTTGCTGTGTTACCCCACTCTTCCACCAAGGCACCTGAAAGTTCCTGGACATTTCTGTGGGGAATGGCCCTAGCCCTCACACTCCGATCCAACAGGTCCTAGATGTGCTCAATGGGATTGAGATCCTGTCTCTTCGCTGGCCATGGCAGAACACTGACATTCACACACAGAATGAGCAGTATGGCTGGTGGCATTGTCATGCTGGAGGGTCATGTCAGGATGAGCCTGCAGGAAGGGTACCACATGAGGGAGGAGGATGTCTTCCCTGTAACGCACAGCATTGAGATTGCCTGCAATGACAACAGGCTCAGTCCGATGATGCTGTGACACACCGCCCCAGACCATGAGGAACTGTACTGACCTCGCCTTCAGAATGATAGTGGGTGAACAGGCCTTGGCTTGGGTGGTTGATGTCCTTGAGGATCTTTTTGGCCTTCCTGTGACATCGGGTGTTGTAGGTGTACCTGGAACCAAAAAAGGGTTATTCAAAGGGTTCTCCTACATTGTATTCCGCTGTGAGTGTTTTTTTTATGGATGATTCTCAACATTGAGGCTTATATGACAGTTTGTTCCAGCCCTGGGGAGCAGTGGTCAAGAAAAGGTCAGAAACTATGATCCAATACCACTCTGATGTGTTCTTATCCCACCCAACACACACTCGAATGCAGGGTTGGGTAAGGTACTTTCTAAATGTAATCTGTTGCAGTTACTAGTTACCTGTCCAAAATTGTAATCAGTAACACACCTAGAAGGCCAGCATCCTGGAGTCGTCTCTTCACTGTTGATGTTGAGACTGGTGTTTGTGGGTACTATTTAATGAAGCTACCAGTTTCTCAAACTAGACACTCTAATGTACTTGTCCTCTTGCTCAGTTTTGCACCGGGGCCTCCTACTCCTCTTTCTATTCTGGTTAGCGCCAGTTTGCGCAGTTCTATGAAGGGAGTAGTACACAGTGTTGTACGAGATCTTCAGTTTCTTGGTAATTTCTCGCATGGAATAACCTCCATTTCTCAGAACAAGAATATATATTGTATATATTCCATAAAAAAATCAGCTGTTTCCACCTACAATAGTCATTTACAACATTAACAATGTCTACACTGCGTTTCTGATCAATTTGATGTTATTTTAATGTACAGAAAATGTGCTTTTCTTTCAAAAATGTTACGAATCCCTTTTGGCCCGACAGTCTAGGGGGGATGGTAATGAGACCCGTAACATAACTCATGCAATTTATAATAGTGACAAAGTAAAAGTGTGAACGAAATAACCACAATAACTGTAATCTACCGTCAAACTCAGGGTTTATTGTAAAACACACGGTAATGGGGGGAGCAGGAAAAGGGGCTAAGCTGGACCCAAGGAAAGAAACAATAAGCATCCAAAAACACCCCTAAGCTAGACTAGCCTATTTCAACAACAGCTAACTAACTAACCAAAAATACAGTGGGTGGTCCGCCCAGTTCTAACTGGTGTATTTAACACCAGTTAGAACTGGGGCCACTTAGTGTATTTACACGACCAGTCAAAGGTTTGCACACACATACTCATTCCAGGGTTTTTCTTTATTTTGACTACATTTACATTACATTTACATTTAAGTCATTTAGCAGACGCTCTTATTCAGAGCGACTTACAAATTGGTGCATTCACCTTATGACATCCAGTGGAACAGTCACTTTACAATAGTGCATCTAAATCTTAAAGGGGGGGGGTGAGAGGGATTACTTATCCTATCCTAGGTATTCCTTAAAGAGGTGGGGTTTCAGGTGTCTCCGGAAGGTGGTGATTGACTCCGCTGTCCTGGCGTCGTGAGGGAGTTTGTTCCACCATTGGGGGGCCAGCGCAGCGAACAGTTTTGACTGGGCTGAGCGGGAGCTGTACTTCCTCAGTGGTAGGGAGGCGAGCAGGCCAGAGGTGGATGAACGCAGTGCCCTTGTTTGGGTGTAGGGCCTGATCAGAGCCTGGAGGTACTGAGGTGCCGTTCCCCTCACAGCTCCGTAGGCAAGCACCATGGTCTTGTAGCGGATGCGAGCTTCAACTGGAAGCCAGTGGAGAGAACGGAGGAGCGGGGTGACATGAGAGAACTTGGGAAGGTTGAACACCAGACGGGCTGCGGCGTTCTGGATGAGTTGAAGGGGTTTAATGGCACAGGCAGGGAGCCCAGCCAACAGCGAGTTGCAGTAATCCAGACGGGAGATGACAAGTGCCTGGATTAGGACCTGCGCCGCTTCCTGTGTGAGGCAGGGTCGTACTCTGCGGATGTTGTAGAGCATGAACCTACAGGAACGGGCCACCGCCTTGATGTTGGTTGAGAACGACAGGGTGTTGTCCAGGATCACGCCAAGGTTCTTGGCGCTCTGGGAGGAGGACACAATGGAGTTGTCAACCGTGATGGCGAGATCATGGAACGGGCAGTCCTTCCCCGGGAGGAAGAGCAGCTCCGTCTTGCCGAGGTTCAGCTTGAGGTGGTGATCCGTCATCCACACTGATATGTCTGCCAGACATGCAGAGATGCGATTCGCCACCTGGTCGTCAGAAGGGGGAAAGGAGAAGATTAATTGTGTGTCGTCTGCATAGCAATGATAGGAGAGACCATGTGAGGTTATGACAGAGCCAAGTGACTTGGTGTATAGCGAGAATAGGAGAGGGCCAAGAACAGAGCCCTGGGGGACACCAGTGGTGAGAGCGCGTGGTGAGGAGACAGATTCTCGCCACGCCACCTGGTAGGAGCGGCATGTCAGGTAGGACGCAATCCAAGCGTGGGCCGCGCCGGAAATGCCCAACTCGGAGAGGGTGGAGAGGAGGATCTGATGGTTCACAGTATCGAAGGCAGCCGATAGATCTAGAAGGATGAGAGCAGAGGAGAGAGAGTTAGCTTTAGCAGTGCGGAGCGCCTCCGTGATACAGAGGAGAGCAGTCTCAGTTGAATGACTATTCTTGAAACCTGACTGATTTGGATCAAGAAGGTCATTCAGAGAGAGATAGCGGGAGAGCTGGCCAAGGACGGCACGTTCAAGAGTTTTGGAGAGAAAAGAAAGAAGGGATACTGGTCTGTAATTGTTGACATCGGAGGGATCGAGTGTAGGTTTTTTCAGAAGGGGTGCAACTCTCGCTCTCTTGAAGACGGAAGGGACGTAGCCAGCGGTCAGGGATGAGTTGATGAGCGAGGTGAGGTAAGGGAGAAGGTCTCCGGAAATGGTCTGGAGAAGAGAGGAGGGGATAGGGTCAAGCGGGCAGGTTGTTGGGCGGCCGGCCGTCACAAGACGTGAGATTTCATCTGGAGAGAGAGGGGAGAAAGAGGTCAGAGCACAGGGTAGGGCAGTGTGAGCAGAACCAGCAGTGTCGTTTGACTTAGCAAACGAGGATCGGATGTCGTCGACCTTCTTTTCAAAATGGTTGACGAAGTCATCTGCAGAGAGGGAGGAGGGGGAGGGAGGGGGAGGAGGATTCAGGAGGGAGGAGAAGGTGGCAAAGAGCTTCCTAGGGTTAGAGGCAGATGCTTGGAATTTAGCGTGGTAGAAAGTGGCTTTAGCAGCAGAGCCAGAGGAGGAAAATGTAGAGAGGAGGGAGTGAAAGGATGCCAGGTCCACAGGGAGGCGAGTTTTCCTCCATTTCCGCTCGGCTGCCCGGAGCCCTGTTCTGTGAGCTCGCAATGAGTCATCGAGCCACGGAGCGGGAGGGGAGGACCGAGCCGGCTTGGAGGATAGGGGACATAGAGAGTCAAAGGATGAAGAGAGGGAGGAGAGGAGGGTTGAGGAGGCAGAATCAGGAGATAGGTTGGAGAAGGTTTGAGCGGAGGGAAGAGATGATAGGATGGAAGAGGAGAGAGTAGCGGGGGAGAGAGAGCGAAGGTTGGGACGGCGCGATACCATCCGAGTAGGGGCAGTGTGGGAGGTGTTGGATGAGAGCGAGAGGGAAAAGGATACAAGGTAGTGGTCGGAGACTTGGAGGGGAGTTGCAATGAGGTTAGTGGAAGAACAGCATCTAGTAAAGATGAGGTCGAGCGTATTGCCTGCCTTGTGAGTAGGGGGGGAAGGTGAGAGGGTGAGGTCAAAAGAGGAGAGGAGTGGAAAGAAGGAGGCAGAGAGGAAAGAGTCAAAGGTAGATGTGGGGAGGTTAAAGTCGCCCAGAACTGTGAGAGGTGAGCCGTACTCAGGAAAGGAGCTTATCAAGGCATCAAGCTCATTGATGAACACTCCGAGGGAACCTGGAGGGCGATAAATGATAAGGATGTTAAGCTTGAAAGGGCTGGTAACTGTGACAGCATGGAATTCAAAGGAGGCGATAGACAGATGGGTAAGGGGAGAAAGAGAGAATGACCACTTGGGAGAGATGAGGATCCCGGTGCCACCACCCCGCTGACCAGAAGCTCTCGGGGTGTGCGAGAACACGTGGGCGGACGAAGAGAGAGCAGTAGGAGTAGCAGTGTTGTCTGTGGTGATCCATGTTTCCGTCAGTGCCAAGAAGTCGAGGGACTGGAGGGAGGCATAGGCTGAGATGAACTCTGCCTTGTTGACCGCAGATTGGCAGTTCCAGAGGCTACCGGAGACCTGGAACTCCACGTGGGTCGTGCGTGCTGGGACCACCAGAGTAGGGTGGCCGCGGCCACGCGGTGTGGAGCGTTTGTATGGTCTGTGCAGAGAGGAGAGAACAGGGATAAACAGACACATAGTTGACAGGCTACAGAAGAGGCTACGCTAATGCAAAGGAGATTGGAATGACAAGTGGACTACACGTCTCGAATGTTCAGAAAGTTAAGTTACGTAGCAAGAATCTTATTGACTAAAATGATTAAAATGATACAGTACTGCTGAAGTAGGCTAGCTGGCAGTGGGTGCGTTGTTGACACTACACTAATCAAGTCGTTCCGTTGAGTGTAATAGTTTCTGCAGTGTTGCTATTCGGGGGCTAGCTGGCTAGCTAGCAGTGTTGTTTACATTACGTTGCGTTAAAAGAACGACAATGGCTGGCTAGCTAACCTAGAAAATCGCTCTAGACTACACAATTATCTTTGATACAAAGACGGCTATGTAGCTAGCTATGTAGCTAGCTACGATCAAACAAATCAAACGTTGTACTGTAATGAAATGAAGTGAAAATGTGATACTACCTGTGAATGCGACCGGGTTGTTGAGTTCTATTCAGAAGACGTTGGCTAGCGTTGGCTAGCTAGCAGAGTCTCCTACGTTAAGGACGACAAATAGCTGGCTAGCTAACCTCGGTAAATTAAGATAATCACTCTAAGACTACACACTCTAAACCTAAACAACACAATTATCTTGGATACGAAGATACGAAGACAGCAAAGACGGCTATGTAGCTAGCTAACACTACACTAATCAAGTCGTTCAGTTGAGTGTAATAGTTTTCCCAGTGCAGCTAATCAGTGGACGTTAGCTAGCTGGCTAGTGAAGACTACGTTAGGACGGCGAAATACGATAATTACGCAATTATCTTTGATACAAAGACGGCTATGTAGCTAGCTGAGAAGAAATTGCTAAGATTAGACAAATCAAACCGTTGTGCTATAATGAAATATAATGTAGAATAATAGTGACGATATCAAAACTATGAAATAACACAATTGGAGTCATGTAGTAACCAAAAAAGTGTTAAACAAATATACTTTATATTTGAGATTCTTCAAAGTAGCCACCCGTTGTGCCTTGTTGACAGCTTTGCACACTCTTGGCATTCTCTCAACCAGCATCATGAAGTAGTCACCTGGAATGTATTTCAAAGGTGTGCCTTGTTGAAAGTTATTTTGTGGAATTTCTTTCCTTCTTAATGCGTTTGAGCCAATCAGTTGTGTTGTGACAAGGAATGGGTGATATTCAGAAGATAGCCGTATTTGATAGCCCTATAAGTCCATATTATGGCAAGAACAGCTCAAATGAGCAAAGAGAAATGACAGTCTATCATTGACTGACCTTCATGTCTTAAAGTAATCTGGAACATTTCAAGAACATTGAAAGTTTCTTCAGTCGCAAAAACCATCAAGCACTGTGATAAAACTGGCTCTCATGAGGACTGCCACAGGAAAGGAAGACCCAGAGGTGCTACTACTGCAGAGGATAAATTCATTAGAGTTACCAGCCTCAAAATTGCAGCCAAAATAAATGCTTCGCAGAGTAACAGACATATCTCAACATCAACTGTTCAGAGGCTGCGTGAATCAGGCCTTCATGGTCAAATTGCTGCAAAGAATCCACTACTAAAGGATGAAAATAAGAAGAAGAAACTTGCTTGGGCCAAGAAACACGAGCAACTGACATTAGTCCAGTGGAAATCTGTCCTTTGGTCTGATGAGTCCAAATTTGAGATTTTTGGTTCCAACTGCTGTGTCTTTGTGAGACGCAGAGAAGGTGAATGAGATGATCTCCGCATGTGTGGTTCCCTCTGTGAAGCATGGAGTAGGAGGTGTGATAGTGTTTTGGGGGTTATTTCAAAAGTTTTGATGTCATCACAATTATTCTACAATATAAAAAATAGTAAAAATAAAGGAAGAACCCTTGAATAAGTAGGTGTGTCCAAACTTTTGGCTGGTACTGTATGCATTTCTATTTTTCTCTGCCTCAAGATCCCCCTACGGGCGTGGGCCCCAGGTCTCCAGCCCTGTTATAAGCCCCTCTTCATTAATCAGGCCCAGGATCCCCAGCTGTTGAAAGAGTGCATTTTTCACTGGTTGTCCACTGGTTCCAAAAACAATGATTGATAGGCAGCTTAAACTCTTTCAATTCTACCTTTATAGGCCATTCACAACAACCACAATCCATAATGTGCAAAAAGCTAAGTGAGAGAGCAGCAGTGTGATTCACTTCAATGCACTATGTAGAGTACATTCGGAAAGTATTCCAACCCCTTGACTTTTTCCACATTTTGTTATGTTACAGCTGTGTTCTAAAATTGTTTAAATCATTTCCCCCCTAGATCTACCTGACAGGTCGCTCCTACCAGGTGGCGTGGCGAGAATCTGTCTCCTCACCACGTGCTCTCACCACTGGTGTCCCCCAGGGCTCTGTTCTAGGCCCTCTCCTATTCTCGCTATACACCAAGTCACTTGGCTCTGTCATAACCTCACATGGTCTCTCCTATCATTGCTATGCAGACGACACACAATTAATCTTCTCCTTTCCCCCTTCTGATGACCAGGTGGCGAATCGCATCTCTGCATGTCTGGCAGACATATCAGTGTGGATGACGGATCACCACCTCAAGCTGAACTTCGGCAAGACGGAGCTGCTCTTCCTCCCGGGGAAGGACTGCCCGTTCCATGATCTCGCCATCACGGTTGACAACTCCATTGTGTCCTCCTCCCAGATCGCTAAGAACCTTGGCGTGATCCTGGACAACAAACTGTCGTTCTCAACTAACATCAAGGCGGTGGCCCGTTCCTGTAGGTTCATGCTCTACAACATCCGCAGAGTACGACCCTGCCTCACACAGGAAGCGGCGCAGGTCCTAATCCAGGCACTTGTCATCTCCCGTCTGGATTACTGCAACTCGCTGTTGGCTGGGCTCCCTGCCTGTGCCATTAAACCCCTACAACTCATCCAGAACGCCGCAGCCCGTCTAGTGTTCAACCTTCCCAAGTTCTCTCACGTCACCCCGCTCCTCCGCTCTCTCCACTGGCTTCCAGTTGAAGCTCGCATCCGCTACAAGACCATGGTGCTTGCCTACGGAGCTGTGAGGGGAACGGCACCTCAGTACCTCCAGGCTCTGATCAGGCCCTACACCCAAATAAGGGCACTGCGTTCATCCACCTCTGGCCTGCTCGCCTCCCTACCACTGAGGAAGTACAGTTCCCGCTCAGCTCAGTCAAAACTGTTCGCTGCTCTGGCTCCCCAATGGTGGAACAAACTCCCTCACGACGCCAGGACAGCGGAGTCAATCACCACCTTCCGGAGACACCTGAAACCCCACCTCTTTAAGGAATACCTAGGATAGGATAAAGTAATCCTTCTCACCCCCCCCCCCCTTAAAATATTTAGATGCACTATTGTAAAGTGACTGTTCCACTGGATGTCATAAGGTGAATGCACCAATTTGTAAGTCGCTCTGGATAAGAGCGTCTGCTAAATGACTTAAATGTAAATGTAAATGATCTACACACAATACCCCACAATGACAAAGCAAAAACAGGTTTAGAATTTTATTCAAATGTATTAAAAACCCAAAACTGAAATATCACGTTTACATAAGTATTTAGACCCTTTACACAGTTCGGAAGCACCCTTAGAAGCGATTACAGCCTGTCACACCTGTATTTGGGGAGTTTCTCCTATTCTTCTCTGGACACCCTCTCAAGCTATGTCAGGTTGGATGTGGAGCTGCATTTTCAGGTCTCTCCAGAGATGGTCGATCGGGTTGTCCCGAAGCCACTCCTGCGTTGTCTTGGCTGTGTGCTTAGGGTCGTTGTCCTGTTGGAAGGTGAACCTTCACTCCAGTCTGAGGTCCTGGGCGCTATTGAGCAGGTTTTTATCATGGATCTCTCTGTACTTTGCTCCGTTAATCTTTTCCTCGATGCTGACTAGCGTCCCAGTCCCTGCCGCTGAAAAACATCCCCACAGCATGATGTTGCCACCACCATATTTCACCTTAGGGATGGTGCCAGGCTTCCTCCAGATGTGACACGTAGCATTCAGGCCAAAGAGTAAAATCTTGGTTTCATCAGACCAGAGAATCTTGTTTCATGGTCTGAGAGTCTTTTAGGTGCCTTTTTGCCATCTCCAAGCTGGCTGTCATGTGCCTTTTACTGAGGAGTGTCTTCTGTCTGACCACTCTATCATAAAGGCCTGATTTGTGGAGTGCTGCAGAGATGGTTGTCCTTCTGGAAGGTTCTCCCATCTCCACAGAGGAACTCTAGAGCTCTGTTAGAGTGACCATCAGGTTCTTGGTCACCTCCATGACCAAGGACCTTCTCCACAGGTTCCTCAGTTTGGCCGGGCGGCCAGCTCTAGGAAGAGTCTTGGTGTTTCCAAACTTTTTTGCGGACTCTGGCCGCAAAACATGAACATATAGGGGAAGGTCTGGGTGGGCGTCTGTCTGCGGTGGCAGCTCTGGGGCAGAACGTGGACCCCACTCCACCATAGTCTTTGTCCGCCTCTTAACCTGCCTCCGTGGCCTCTTTAGAGCGGCGGCCCTCACCGCCGACCTCGGACTGGGGACCCTAGCCACAGGTCCCGAATGGAAGGGAGATTCCGGCAGCACCGGACAGGCGGGAGACTCCGGCAGCTCCGGCGTGAAGGGCGACTCCAGCAGCGCCGGAGTGACGGGCGGCTCTGGCAGCTCCTGACTGACCGGCGGCTCTGGCAGCTCCTGACTGACGGGCGGTTCTGGCAGCTCCTGACTTGCGGGCAGCCCTGGCAGCTCCTGATAGACGGGCGACACTGGCAGCTCAGGACAGACGGGCGACTCTGGCAGCTTAGGACAGACGGGCGATTCTGGCAGCTCAGGACAGACGGGAGACTCTGGCAGCTCAGGACAGACGGGAGACTCTGGTAGCTCAGGACAGACGGGAGACTCTGGCAGCTCAGGACAGACGGGAGACTCTGGCAGCTCAGGACAGACGGGAGACTCTGGCAGCTCAGGACAGATGGGAGACTCTGGCAGCTCTGGACAGGCGGGAGGAGACAGAGAGACAGCCTGGTGCGGGGGGCTGCCACCGGAGGCCTGGTGTGTGGAGGAGGCACCGGATAGACCGGACCGTGGAGGCCACTTTAGGTCTCGAGCACCGAGCCTGCCCAACCCTACCTGGCTGGAGGCTCCCCGTAGCCAGGCCAGTGCGGCGAGGTGGAATCGACCGCACTGGGCTGTGCTGGCGAACCGGGGACACCATGAGCAGGGCTGGTGCCATGTACCCTGGCCCGAGGAGACGCACTGGAGACCAGATGTGCTGAGCCGGCTTCATGGAACCTGGCTTGATGCCCACTCTAGCCCGGCCGATACGAGGCGCTGCTATGTAATGCACCGGGCTATGCCTGCGCACCGGGGACACCGTGCGCCTCACGGCATAACCCGGTGCCTGCCAGGTACACCTCTCTCCACGGTAAGCACGGGGAGTTGGCACAGGTCTCCTACCTGACTTAGCCACACTCCCCGTATACCCCCCCTCAATAAATTTTTGGGGCTGCCTCTTGTCCCAGTCGCGCTGCCGTGCTGCCTCCTCATACCACCGCCTCTCGGCTTTCGCTGCGTCCAGCTCTGGCTTGGGGCGGCGATATTCTCCCGGCTGTATCCAGGGTCCCTTGCCATCCAAGATCTCCTCCCATGTCCAGGAGCCTGGAGATCGCTGCTGCTGCCCGTCACCACGCTGCTTAGTCCTTTGGTGGTGGGTGATTCTGTAACGCTCGTCTGTGATGGACGAAGAGGAGGACCAATGTGCTGCGTGGTAAGTGTCCATATTGATTTAATAAAACAATTGAACACTGAAACAAAACAATAAAGCGACAACGAACAAAACGAAACAGTCCTGTAGGGTGAAGCACAAAACACAGAACAGAAAATAATAACCCACAACTCAAGGGTAAAAACAGGCTACCTAAGTATGGTTTTCAATCAGGGACAACGATTGACAGCTGCCTCTGATTGAGAACCATACCAGGCCAAACATAGAAATCCCAAATCATAGAAAAAATAACATAGACTGCCCACCCCAACTCACGACCTGACCATACTAAAACAAAGACAAAACAAAGGAACTAAGGTCAGAATGTTACAATATCGCTGTACACCCATAGAAAAACTGGTTCCTTATAGAACCAAAAAAGGCTTCTATCACTTGCCTCATATATGGAACCCAAAAAAGGTTCTATATAGAACCCTTATATAGGTTTGGCATGGTGCCATTTATGAATTATGGCTACTACTATTAATAGTAATATTTTGAGCTAAGAATTTAATTTAATAACCAATTAAATACATATAGAAAAGATTACCAGCATAGTTTTTTAAATGTATTGTCATTATTTGCAATTATACTGAAGTTTGGAAATATGCACTGATGGCCAGAGAGGCATCCCTTTGTTTGAATGATGGCCCAGGTCAACTCTGGATGACTTCTTGATGACAATACAATACAATATACTTTGTCCATTATTTACAGTGACCAACAAAAATGTGTCTTCTGCCTCATTCTCATCCCACCCAAACAGCAGACCTCACACAGACAGTTGAGACAAGCACAGGTTCAAGCTGCATGCAGCACCCCTGGATGGAGAACGTATGGTGGGGTTAAGGGCCTTGCTCAAGAGTCTAACATTAAGGGAATGTTTTGAGGATTGGAACCTATTAACCTTGGTCAGATTTGCCAAATGGAGGGCGTGGGAGAGTTTTGTATGTGTCCCTGTATGTGGAGTAAAGGTGATTTAGAGTTGTTTCGCATCTAGTTGCACAGGTAACATGCTGGTAGAAATGAGGTAAGATGGATTTCAGTTTTCCTGCATTAAAATCACCGGCCACTAGGAGCGACGTCTCTGGTTGAGCATTTACTGTGCAGCCGTCTTCATCGATCTGGCCAAGGCTTTCAACTCTGTTCATCACTGTAGTCTTATCGGCAGACTCAACAGCCTTGATTTCTCAAATGACTACTGTGTCAAATCGGAGGGCCTGTTGTCCGGACCTATGGCAGTCTCTATGCGGGTACCACAGGGTTCAATTCTCGGGCCTACTCTTTTCTCTGATATCAACGATGTCGCTCTTGCTGCGAGTGATTCCCTGATCTACCTCTACGCAGACGTTACCATTCTGTATACATCTGGTCCTTCTTTGGACACTGTGTTAACAAGCCTCCAATCGAGCTTCAATGCCATACAACACTCCTTCCGTGGCCTCCAACTGCTTTTAAACGCTAGTAAAACTAAATGCATGCTTTTCAACCATTCGCTGCCCACACCCGCCCGTCCGACTAGCGTCACTACTCTGGACATTTCTGACTTAGAATATGTGGACAACTACAAATACTTAGGTGTCTGGTTAGACTGTAAACTCTCCTTCCAGACTCATATTAAACATCTCCAATCCAAAATTATTTCTAGAATCGGCTTCCTATTTCGCAACAAAGCCTCCTTCACTCACGCCACCAAACATACCCTTGTAAAACGGACTATCCTACCGATCCTTGACTTCAGAGATGTCATCTACAAAATAGCCTCCAACACTCTACTCTGCAAACTGGATGCAGTCTATCACAGTGCCATCTGTTTTGTCACCAAAGCCCCATACTCCACCCACCACTGCAACCTGTATGCTTTCCTCGGCTGGCCCTCGCTACATATTCGTCGCCAGACCCACTGGCTCCAGGTCATCTATAAGTCTTAGCTAGGTAAAGCACCGCCTATCTCAGCTCACTGGTCACAATAACAACACCACCCGTAGCTCGCACTCCAGCAGGTATATCTCACTGGTCATCCCCAAAACCAACACCCCCTTTGGCCGCCTTTCCTTCCAGTTCTCTGCTGCCAATGACTGGAACGAATTGCAAAAATCGCTGAAGCTGGAGACTTATATTCCAATATGTGTGCGTTTCTATCAAAGTAAGTGCCGTATAACGTTGTAATAGCATCTGCATGTCGTGTCTACTGTAGCATAATCATTTTGTGTATATTCCTTATAACCACGGAGACGCGAGGTAACGTTACTCATTTCATAGCCTTTATGGTGTTATACTCAATGCTTAGAAATGCTTCAGTCTGGTTTTAGACCCCATCATAGCACTGAGACGGCACTTGTGAAGGTGGTAAATTACATTTTAATGGCATCGGACCGAGGCTCTGCATCTGTCCTCGTGCTCCTAGACCTTAGTGCTGCTTTTGATACCATCGATCACCACATTCTTTTGGAGAGATTGGAAACCCAAATTGGTCTATACGGACATGTTCTGGCCTGGTTTAGATCTTATCTGTCGGAAAGATATCAGTTTGTCTCTGTGAATGGTTTGTCCTCTGACAAATCAACTGTAAATTTTGGTGTTCCTCAAGGTTCCGTTTTAGGACCACTATTGTTTTCACTATACATTTTACCTCTTGGGGATGTTATTCGAAAACATAATGTTAACTTTCACTGCTATGCGGATGACACACAGCTGTACATTTCAATGAAACATGGTGAAGCCCCAAAATTGCCCTCGCTAGAAGCTTGTGTTTCAGACATAAGGAAGTGGATGGCTGCAAACTTTCTAATATTAAACTCGGACAAAACAGAGATGCTTGTTCTAGGCCCCAAGAAACAAAGAGATCTTCTGTTGAATCTAACAATTAATCTTAATGGTTGTACAGTCGTCTCAAATAAAACTGTGAAGGACCTCGGCGTTACTCTGGACCCTGATCTCTCTTTTGAAGAACATATCAAGACCATTTCGAGGACAGCTTTTTTCCATCTACGTAATATTGCAAAAATCAGAAACTTTCTGTCCAAAAATGATGCAGAAAAATTAATCCATGCTTTTGTCACTTCTAGGTTAGACTACTGCAATGCTCTACTTTCCGGCTACCCGGATAAAGCACTAAATAAACTTCAGTTAGTGCTAAATACGGCTGCTAGAATCCTGACTAGAACCAAAAAATGTTATCATATTACTCCAGTGCTAGCCTCTCTACACTGGCTTCCTGTCAAAGCAAGGGCTGATTTTAAGGTTTTACGGCTAACCTACAAAGCATTACATGGGCTTGATCCTACCTATCTCTCTGATTTGGTCCTGCCGTTCATACCTACACGTACACTACGGTCACAAGACGCAGGCCTCCTAATTGTCCCTAGAATTTCTAAGCAAACAGCTGGTGGCAGGGCTTTCTCCTATAGAGCTCCATTTTTTTTATTTTTTTTATTTTAATTTCACCTTTATTTAACCAGGTAGGCTAGTTGAGAACAAGTTCTCATTTGCAACTGCGACCTGGCCAAGATAAAGCATAGCAGTGTGAACAGACAACACAGAGTTACACATGGAATAAACAATTAACAAGTCAATAACACAGTAGAAAAAAATGGGCAGACTATATACAATGTGTGCAAAAGGCATGAGGAGGTAGGCGAATAATACAGTTTTGCAGATTAACACTGGAGTGATAAATGATCAGATGGTCATGTACAGTTAGAGATATTGGTGTGCAAAAGAGCAGAAAAATAAATAAATAAAAACAGTATAAAAAACAGTATGGGAATGAGGTAGGTGAAAATGGGTGGGCTATTTTCCTATAGACTATGTACAGCTGCAGCGATCGGTTAGCTGCTCGGATAGCTGATGTTTGAAGTTGGTGAGGGAGATAAAAGTCTCCAACTTCAGCGATTTTTGCAATTCGTTCCAGTCACAGGCAGCAGAGTACTGGAACGAAAGGCGGCCAAATGATGTGTTGGCTTTAGGGATGATCAGTGAGATACACCTGCTGGAGCGCGTGCTACGGATGGGTGTTGCCATCGTGACCAGTGAACTGAGATAAGGCGGAGCTTTACCTAGCATGGACTTGTAGATGACCTGGAGCCAGTGGGTCTGGCGACGAATATGTAGTGAGGGCCAGCCGACTAGAGCATACAAGTCGCAGTGGTGGGTGGTATAAGGTGCTTTAGTGACAAAACGGATGGCACTGTGATAGACTGCATCCAGTTTGCTGAGTAGAGTGTTGGAAGCCATTTTGTAGATGACATCGCCGAAGTCGAGGATCGGTAGGATAGTCAGTTTTACTAGGGTAAGCTTGGCAGCGTGAGTGAAGGAGGCTTTGTTGCGGAATAGAAAGCCGACTCTTGATTTGATTTTCGATTGGAGATGTTTGATGTGGGTCTGGAAGGAGAGTTTGCAGTCTAGCCAGACACCTAGGTACTTATAGATGTCCACATATTCAAGGTCGGAACCATCCAGGGTGGTGATGCTAGTCGGGCATGCGGGTGCAGGCAGCGATCGGTTGAAAAGCATGCATTTGGTTTTACTCGCGTTTAAGAGCAGTTGGAGGCCACGGAAGGAGTGCTGTATGGCATTGAAGCTCGTTTGGAGGTTAGATAGCACAGTGTCCAATGACGGGCCGAAAGTATATAGAATGGTGTCGTCTGCGTAGAGGTGGATCAGGGAATCGCCCGCAGCAAGAGCAACATCATTGATATACAATGGCAGACCGGTCTGCCTACCCATGTCAGAGAAGCAAACTCGGTCTCAACCTTTAAGTCTTTACTGAAGACTCATCTCTTCAGTGGGTCATATGATTGAGTGTAGTCTGGCCCAGGAGTGGGAAGGTGAATGGAAAGGCTCTGGAGCAACGAACCGCCCTTGCTGTCTCTGCCTGGCCGGTTCCCCTCTTTCCACTGGGATTCTCTGCCTCTAACCCTAATACAGGGGCTGAGTCACTGGCTTACTGGGGCTCTCTCATGCCTCCCCTGCAGGGGGTGCATCACCTGAGTGGGTTGATTCACTGTTGTGGTCATCCTGTCTGGGTTGGTGCCTCCCCCCACTTGTGCTGTGCCGTGGCGGAGATCTTTGTGGGCTATACTCAGCCTTGTCTCAGGATGGTAAGTTGGTGGTTGAAGATATCCCTCTAGTGGTGTGGGGGCTGTGCTTTGGCAAAGTGGGTGGGGTTATATCCTTCCTGTTTGGCCCTGTCTGGGGGTGTCCTCGGATGGGGCCACAGTGTCTCCTGTCGTCTCCTGTCTCAGCCTCCAGTATTTATGCTGCAGTAGTTTGTGTCGGGGGACTAGGGTCAGTTTGTTATATCTGGAGTACTTCTCCTGTCCTATTCGGTGTCCTGTGTGAATCTAAGTGTGCGTTCTCTAATTCTCTCCTTCTTTCTTTTTCTCTCTCTCGGAGGACCTGAGCCCTAGGACCATGCCCCAGGACTACCTGACATGATGACTCCTTGCTGTCCCCAGTCTACCTGGCCATGCTGCTGCTCCAGTTTCAACTGACCTGAGGCCTAGGACCATGCCCCAGGACTACCTGACATGATGACTCCTTGCTGTCCCCAGTCCACCTGGCCATGCTGCTGCTCCAGTTTCAACTGTTCTGCCTTACTATTATTCGACCATGCTGGTCATTTATGAACATTTGAACATCTTGGCCATGTTCTGTTATAATCTCCACCCGGCACAGCCAGAAGAGGACGGGCCACCCCACATATGCTCTCTCTAACTCTCTCTTTCTTTCTCTCTCTCAGAGGACCTGAGCCCTAGGACCGTGCCCCAGGACTACCTGACATGATGACTCCTTGCTGTCCCCGGTCCACCTGACTGTGCTGCTGCTCCAGTTCCAACTGTTCTGCCTTGTTATTATTCGACCATGCTGGTCATTTATGAACATTTGAACATCTTGGCCATGTTCTGTTATAATCTCCACCCGGCACAGCCAGAAGAGGACTGGCCACCCCACATAAACTGGTTCCTCTCTAGGTTTCTTCCTAGGTTTTGGCCTTTCTAGGGAGTTTTTCCTAGCCACCGTGCTTCTACACCTGCATTGCTTGCTGTTTGGGGTTTTAGGCTGGGTTTCTGTACAGCACTTTGAGATATCAGCTGATGTACGAAGGGCTATATAAATACATTTGATTTGATTTGATTTGATTTGGATTTGATTTGATTTAGATAGCTAGCTACATTATTCTATTAGCTCTGTAGACGATGCTAATTGCATCAGAGAAGTATTAGCATGTGTTGTATTTTGAAGCTACCCTGACCTTATGACTCCCAAGTGGCGCAGCTGTCTAATGCACAGCGTTTCAGTGCTAGAGGGGTCACTACAGACACCCAGGTTGTCACGTCTGCTCCACTAGAGGGGGGGTTACTGTCACGTCTGCTCCCACTCTTCCCTCCCCTGGCGCTTGAGGGTGCCAGGCTTGCCCTGCATCACGCACTCCTGCCATCAATTACGAACAACTGCCTTCCCTCGTCACGTGCTTCAGCGATATTGGACTCACCTGGACTCACTTATCATCTGTTTATTACCTCCCCTATATTCGTCAGTTTCTCTGCTCTGTTCCCCAATTCTGCATTAATTGCTTTTTGTCTGTATTACTAGTTTGCTGAAGCTGTTCCTGTCTCATTCCATGTCTGTTCTGTATTAAATGTTTGACTCACCGTACCTGCTACGTCTCTACAACGTCATCCACGTGACAGAATGCAGAAGCCAACACACAAGCATTGGGGAGTACTGGAGTTCCGGTTGGTATGGTGGCATCGGCTCTGGGTCGCCACCGATGGAACCGGGGGTGCCTAGCCAGCTCGTTGGGTTCCCACGCCCTAGCTGGCTTAAGAGGTTTCCTTGCCCCGGTAGGCTCGGATGGCGCCCATCTCACGTTGGGCATCAGCTGGATCGTCAGTTCTTGTTCGCCCAGCTGGTCCAGGAGGTTTTTTTGTTTGTTTTTTGTTTTGTTGGTGACGTCGGGGTGTATTCCACCGCCGATGGAATCGGAGGTGCCTAAGCCAGCCCGTCGGGCTTTCACGCCCTGGCTGGCTCGAGAGGTTTCCTTGCCTCGGTTGGATCGGCGGCTTCCTGGCCCACATCACACTCCACCGGATCTTTTGAGGTCCTTCTCTGCAGCGGGATCTACAGGTGTCTTGCCTCAGCCGGATCGTCAGGCTCTCACACTCCTGCCGGTTCGTTGGGCTTCCACGCCCCAACCGGCTTGCCCAGCACCCATGTCTCGGCCGGTTCGCCCATGTGGGACGTCGGCGCCCCTAGAGGGGGAGTACTGGGATGTCGGGTGGTGCCCCTAGAGGGGGAGTACTGTCACGTCTGCTCCCGCTCTTTCCGCCCTGCATCATGCACTCCTTTCATCAACACCTGCCTTCCCTCGTCATGCACATCAGAGATATTGGACTCACCCGGACTCACCTGTTATTACCTCCCCTATATTTGTCAGTTCCCCAGCTCTGTTCCCCGCTTCTGCATTGATTGTATTTTGTTTGTGTTGCCTGTTTGCTGACGCTGTTCCTGTCTCGTTCCATGTCCGTTATTTATTTAATGTTTTAATGTTTCCATGTGACACAGGTTCAAATCCAGACTGCGTTACTATCAAAGTAAGTGCCTTATTACGTTACAATACTTTCTGTAAGTCGTGTTATATCGTTTCTACTGCAGCTCACTCTATGTATGGAGCATAATATAGTTGTGTATATTCCTCATAACCGCGGGCACGCGAGGTAAGGTTACTCCTTTCGTAACCTTTATGGTGTTATATTCAATTATGCTTATGTAGCTAGCTACATTCTTCTATTAGCTCTGTAAAACAATGCTAATTGCATCAGAGAAGTATTGGCTTGTTGTATTTTGAAGCTACCCTGGCCTTATGACTCCCAAGTGGCGCAGCGGTCTAAGGCTCAGCATCTCAGTACTTGAGGTGTCACTAGACAATCTGGTTCAAATCCAGGCTGGGTTTCTATCAAAGTAAGTGCCTTATTACATCAATAGTTTCTGCATGTGAACTGTATGTCCAATTCCAAAAAATCCCTTGTTCAGTAATCATCTCAGCTGTTAGTCTGCAGTGAACAATGAGGGCTGCGTCAATCAGATGGAAAAAATATCTTCTTATACCACTTGGTCATTTCCTGAGTGCATTCCATAAAGCTGTTTATCATGTCTGCCTTATCCACTGCCCCCATTTTGAGGTAATCTGGTTTGATTTTTCTCTCTCCCGTCAGGTGGTCCACATTCCCTGTGGCCGACATGATTGCTATATGGACAGTGGAGAGGACATGGACATCTCGTTTGTCATGCCACTTTATTGCCAGCTGTTGACCGTTCTCCTTGAACTCCGCCTCCCCTCTCTGCATCTTCCTACATCCGAATGCCGGCATCCCCTTCCTGTTTGATCTGACTGTGCCACAGGCCCCTGTGCTGTTGGAGAGCAGATTCTGGAATAGTGTGGGACTGCTGTAACAATTGTCCACATACAAAGTGTGTCCCTTGCTGAAATGAGGAGCCAGCATGGTCACCACCACGGACCCGGACACCCCAAACCCCTCATACTCATCAATGCATACGTGCTTGTATGACACAAAGACTCAACCAAATGCTATTGTCAGGCTGGTAAGAACATTACTTATTTTGTATAACGGGTCATTCAGGATGGCAGTAGCATTGTAGATGAAATGCAGTCATCGCAGCAGTACTAGGAAGCGGTCTTGGGAAAAGAAGGGAGTTGCAAACATAGGATCTGTGCTCCAGTATTCTCTTAAGGAGTTCTTCTTTACTATCCCCATGAGAAGGACTGTCACCAGGAAGGTATACATTTCACTAATTGTGGTTGCCCCCCCCCCCCCCCACTCCCCACTCTCTCTTCTCCTGTAGCTCCAAGGCATAGTGATTGGTCTCTACTATGTCTCCCACCAGCTCCTGTGTCAGAAACAACTTGAAGCACTCTGCCTCAGATGGAAATGGCAAGGGGCGTTGCACTCCAGACTGGGACTCATCAAAGCAAACAGCAGGGCCAGGAGGGGTGAAATGGCTGGTGGCCTTCCAGCTACCACAGAACTCCTATACTTCATCCACTGTTGGTCTGCCTCCATCACCACCAGCATCTTTAAAGGGAACTGGGACTTTGTCAGTGGATAAGGGGTCCTCAGATTCAGGGTTCTCAATGACTGGGGGGAAGCTCCTCACTGTCAGAATCAGAATCTGATTCCTGATTCCATACTAAGACTCATTGTCAGAACTTTAACCAGTTCATATGGTATAGGGGACGGTTGCGTCCCACTTAGAAAAAAAACAGGGAAAATGCAGCGTGGCAAATTCAAAGAATTATATAAAAATCTAGCTTTCATTAAATCACACATGTAAGATACTCAATTAAAGCTACACTCGTTGTGAATCCAGCCAACATGTCAGATTTTTAAAAGGCTTTTAGGCGAAAGCATAAGAAGCTATTATCTGATGATGGCACAATGTCAACAAAGAGAGTAGCATATTTCAACCCTGCAGGTGCTACAAAACTCTGAAATAAAATATAAAACATGCATTACCTTTGACGAGCTTCTTTTGTTGGCACTCCAATATGTCCCATCACAATTTGATTAATTCCGTCCATATATATCCAAATGTCCATTTATTTGACGTGTTTGATCCAGAAAAAAACTGCTTCCAGACAACGCAACATCACGACAAAATATTTCAAAAGTTGCATATAAACTTTGCCAAAATATTTCAAACTACTTTTGTCATGCAACTTTAGGTATTTTTAAACGTTAATAATCGATCAAATTGTAGACGGCCAATCTATTTTCAATACAGGAAGTAAACAAACCATGCTTCTTTTTACGTCTTGCGCAACTCTCAATAGTGTAACGTTGTTCCTGGATGTGCTTCTTCTTCGTTGCACAAATGAATAACCTCAACCAAATTCCAAAGACTGGTGACATCCAGTGGAAGCGGTAAGAACTGAAAACAGGTTCCTAAGAAATATCCCTTTGTAATGACAGGGAACAGTCAGAGGCAAAAAAATAATAATTCTGAACAGTTAGTCCTCAGGGTTTTGCCTGCTACATAAGTTCTGTTATACTCACAGACATGATACAAACAGTTTTAGAAATGTCAGAGTGTTTTCTATGCACATCTACTAATAATATGCATATCTTATATTCCTGACATGCGTAGCAGGAAGTTGAAATTGGGCACGCTATTTATCCACAAGTGAAAATGCTGCCCCCTATACCTTAAGAGGTTAAAAAATATCCAGAATTTCCGCGTTTGTGAGTTGTCTCCTTTTGAAAGACGTTGCTAATGCTACAGCTTAGCTCACTAGCTACATACATTAACAACACTGAATGGCTCAAAGTGGGAGTGAGAGGTTACGTGATTGACTGCCAGCACGCACCATTTGTATCAATAAATCACAATCAGAAAATTATTTTTGTGGTAATTATTGATATATTTAGTGCTTTATTCACATGTTTTCAATTAACGGTGATAAATCATGCATTGTAAATAAATTGTAATGGTCACATATTATGTGTGTGAAATACTTTTTTGAAGGTTGTACTGATTACGATGAGCTATGCTAATTCCAGCTATGTGTGTGGAGCCATGTTTGTTGACATACAATGCATTCCGGGTTTCACATATTTGTCTGTTGGACCAAAGATGCTAAAAAAAATGAGGTGAGTAAAGGGTTCACTCATTTTTTGAGAACTTCAGGAAGTGACTGGTGAGATGTGAACGATGGTAGATGACACACCGCTTCAACATGCATACTATTAACTGACCAAATTAATATTTTGGTCTCTTATTATCTTTAGTTTCTGTGAGGAAAAGAAGCATGGCGGCACGCTGAAACTAATCATCGTTGGGTTACTTTCAATTTCTAGGAAGTGTTTTACTCAATTATTTTGATCTATGGTGAGCTCACCCATGATGTGATTAATTATAAATAGAAAATTCTATTAGCTAATTGATATTGTAGTTTATGTCAGCCGAGAGTTATACAATTATGACCTGTTGTGTTGCGTCAATCTTTCCTCAGTTAACGCTACATTTTTCCTGTTTGGATGATTGTGTTATGCTATAGATACTTCTGTGAATATCTGAACATTGCATCTAAAAAATAAACTGCTCACATTCTGGACATAACTTTGTAAGGACTGTGTTTGTGTAAATAGTTTCTGAAAAAAAGTGTGGCCAGCTCAAATGCTGATTGTTGCGTCATTAGAAACTGGCCGTTCTAAATAAGCATTTTCAATACGCATTCTAATCACACGGGTGTGATCATACGCTTCAGGGACCCTTGTAGAATGATCACACTCGTGTGATGGTATGTGTGGAAGGGTTAGTATTAGAGATCGAGCACAGCTGTTGTTGACAGACAGACACACAAAATCCCCATTGAGTTTACACAACACTGCCGTTCTGTCTTGCCAATGTACACACTCGCACACACAGAACTTCAGGGACTGCGTGAGAGAGTGACTCTGGGCTAACCTGTGTGTGTGTGTGTGTGTGTGTGTGTGTGTGTGTGTGTGTGTGTGTGTGTGTGTGTGTGTGTGTGTGTGTGTGTGTGTGTGTGTGTGTGTGTGTGTGTGTGTGTGTGTGTGTGTGTGTGTGTGTGTGTGTGTGTGTGTGTGTGTGTGTGTGTGTGTGTGTGTGTGTGTGCGCGGCAGTCCTCCGAGAGTTGGATGGCTGAGGTATGAGCCTGGCTTTATTCTCCTGGCTGTGACAGAGGAGCAGTCAAGGTTCAGGGCATAGTCCCACACGTTTCCCTCTATCGCTCTTTCATGCTGAATGAGTGAGTGGAGGAGGAGGCAAACAGTGACATGACTTTATTAGCTAAGAAAACAACTTGTTTTCAATTACAGTCTAATTTAAGCCACATCCAAACCTACACATCCCAATTATAATCCTATGTCATATGTCATGTTGTTGTGGTAGAGAGCCACGTTGCGGTATTTCAACTCTTCCCCATGGTCATATAAACTCATAGAACGGTTTGGGGTTTTGTTGAAACCTACTGCTCCCACCAGGTAGACTTTCCTTCTTATTCCCTTTTGACAGGATCTAATGCTTGAATCTTGAGTGTATGCATGGGCAGTACAGTGTATGCATGGGCAGTACAGTGTATGCATGGGCAGTACAGTGTATGCATGGGCAGTACAGTGTATGCATGGGCAGTACAGTGTATGCATGGGCAGTACAGTGTATGCATGGGCAGTACAGTGTATGCATGGGCAGTACAGTGTATGCATGGGCAGTACAGCAGCTTGTAAACAAAGACAATGTCTAAACATTTCTATGGCTGTTCTGATTGATTTCCAGTCCACTACAGTGTGGTGTGTGTGCCCGGGCATGCATGTCTGCATATCTGTATGTCTGTGTAGATTTGTCTGGATAATATGGCCTTGGACATTTCAAAGCTAACAGATTCTCCAGTTATGAGTGAAAGTGGGAGCAGATGTTTCTTTTTTTGATGTATTTTCTCACAAATTTGCTTCCATAAAGATATGGCAAGCTTCCAGTCATTTACTTGATAATGGCATAATGTTTATCTGTCCATTCTCACTAAACCAATCTCTTAGAATCATCAGCATTGTTACAGTGCAGAGTTAAAGGGTAGTATAATTTATGTCCACAAGTCGTGCATGCCAAGCACACACACACAGTAACTGACATGAATGTTAACAGGTGCCGTAGTTTAGCTTGATCATTATGTCAATCATGAGAGCTGCTGTACGTGCTTGGAGAGTATGTGCCTGTGTATGTGCACGTGTGTGACATAGAGAGCTTGTGTGTGTTTAGGGTCGCAGATGGTACTGTATGTCACTCCGCATTGACTGAACCTGCTCCTGAGCCTGGCAAAGAGAAAACACTCACACTTGCACGCACGCACACACACAAAGTATCAATCATGTCCATTAATTATAAATGCCATGACTTTGATTTAATCAGTGCATGAAAGTAACAGCATTCAAGCTTGTTCTACTCGTGTAATTCCATACAAATTAAGACAGATGCTTTGAGTTCTCTGCCCTCCACACATCAACAGAAATAAGCAAAAACACATTACTGGTGACTGTGTTGGCTGTCTGTGCCTGTGTGTTGGTTCTCTATGACCGTGTGTGTGTTTGTGCGTGCATGCGTGCGTGCGTGTGGGTGTGTTGGCGTACACGTCTGTGTGTGTGGGTGTGCACGTATGTGTGTGTGTGCCCTTGTGCATGCCTGTGCACATATGTGGCTGTGTGTGTGCGCTCTATACCCTGCAGTCAAATGTCCTAAACTAGAGGAGAGCGGGTGTCTGTGTCAAACCCAGAGGCTCCTTCCCATCGTCAGGCAGAAACATGAGTAATGAGCTCTGTCAGACATCGGTGGCTGACTGACATTTTCCACCGCACTAGAACCTCCCTTAGTGCTGACGGCTACATGCTAACGACAGCTCCATGCTAATGATGGCGTGTCTGACACAGCCTTAAAGAGGCAGCTGATGAAATGATTGGCCTCTGGTTCCCCTACAGGAAGCGCTGGGCTGACCACTGAGGTGGGTAACTGTGACTGTACTGCTGTAAAGACGGATAGAAATATAGACATGTACAGTATCTATATAGGGCTCTGAAATCCCAGATATAGAATGACAAACAGCCATGTTTTCTATTACCATTTAGAATCCTTTGATGGCTAGAATAATAGAGCACTATTAAGACTTTCATTCACTCATATACGATTTCTATCCCAAACATGAACCGAAACAAGAGTCGCGTGTGTATGTTTAAGAAATGTGGTTACCCTTAGGCCTATTTTTCATTTAGAGTGATTGCATCCCTTGTGAGGATTGCAGGCCCATTGAGGAGACATACAATAGAGAGCAGCAAAAACAAAAACTTAGAATACACTGTTTTACAGGACACACCCTTCATGTTACTGACACGTTAAGGAAACCTTGCGGGCTCTCATAAAATAAAACAACGTCCTTCTCTCCCTTACTCATAGAATAAAACAACATTTTATCCTTCCACAAAAACACACAGGCAGCACTTTTCCCTGTGTTTTTTTCTGGGACTAAAATATTTGTAGAGTGTAATTAGATTCATAAATAGTACTGGGTAGTAAATCACAGCCACTATCTGTGTGTGTGTGTGTGTGTGTGTGTGTGTGTGTGTGTGTGTGTGTGTGTGTGTGTGTGTGTGTGTGTGTGTGTGTGTGTGTGTGTGTGTGTGTGTGTGTGTGTGTGTGTGTGTGTGTGTGTGTGTGTGTGTGTGTGTGTGTGTGTGTGTGTGTGTGTGTGTGTGTGTGTGTGTGTGTGTGTGTGCGTATATGTCTGTGTATAATGGATGTTGTTTGTGTATGCGTTTGTGTGTGTTTACGGTAATTGCCTGCGTGTATGTATGTGGCTAAGGGGTGTGATGCTAAACAATGGTAACAAAATCATTAAATAAATGTTCCCCTAACCCACCAGGCCTGGCTCCCACTGCATTACCTCTAGCGGTTGGCTGGCTGGGCTAGGGTGGAGCAGTGGTAGGGTGGTGGTGATGTGGTGTGCTGGATTGTGCCAGTTTCTGTTGTAATAAAGATGTTAAAAAGCTCCCCGTTAAGCTATTTTAGGCACAGGGGTTGGCAAGGTGGGGTGCTGGGGCTTTAAAGGGGGCATAAACATAAAGAGAGTTAGAGAGAGGCCTGCGCTGAGCTCCCAGGCAGCCAGTGTTTCTGTGCCAGGACACCTCTGTGCCGCTGATGGCTGGAATGAAGTAATTACTAACACATGGTTATTAATGGGCTTACTGGAGACCTGTGGTATGGATGGATAGATGGATGAGAGAGAGAGAGAGAGAGAGAGAGAGAGAGAGAGAGAGAGAGAGAGAGAGAGAGAGAGAGAGAGAGAGAGAGAGAGAGAGAGAGAGAGAGAGAGATTCAGATTCAGAGACAAAAAGGAGTAAGGAGAAAGAGAAAAAGAAAACAAAGGAGTCAGTTGAGGTATCCTCCCTGGTTGGCGTGTACCCACAACTCTTTAACACCCCGAGAGATGGAACAATGGGTACCATCTGACTGATGAGGGTTGATGGGAAAGAGGGGTTTGTAGATCCATGAAAGCTTCTCCATGGAGACGGATCTAATGTGAGACATATAACGCAGAGCTTTTTCTTGATGTGGTGTAATGGTAATTATGTCACCCAGAGTCTGACTGTGCCGGTAGTGGAGACGCTGCTTGGGGAATTATCAACACCTACAAACCAATGCTGATGAAAGGGCTTGGCCACTGTTTCAAAACGCCTCATTGCGTTAAGAAAAACTCTTGCGGTGGTGACAGCAACATTTACAAGGTTGTAACACAAATTCGATAAACAAATAGCTGAAATCATATTACTAAGTGACTCCTCAACTTCTCACCCTGAAATGGGTGTTGCAGGACGAGAAGGTTCAGGACCATAATTTAACCTCCAAAGGTCAAATTCAGGCAACACCTAGAGGGCAACATTTTCTTAAGTAGCCTACATCATTTTCTGGTTAACAGGTCTTCTGGTTAAAGACACATAAAATAACAAGAGTACAACAAGGACTTGTAAAATCCAGGCAATACAACCAAATAATACAACTTGAACATGAGGTCAAAGTCAGCCTGACTTTATTGCAACTAGTTTTGCCTGCTTGGATTGTGTTGACACTTTAAGGTGCCGATCACTGGTCTATTTCCCACAGTCAGCATTACATCTGTCCAGTCATTCCTTGCGTTTAGTAATTCTGTCACATAAACCAATCACAGTACGACTATCTAGACTACTGGGATCTGCAACGTTAATGTGAAACTAATCTGAGCAATAAGGTGCACATGTAAAGCTAATGATCAAAGGGTGCCTGTGTGTGTTACTGGGTTCCCATGATATCAGACCACCATGTTGTCTGGGTCTCAGTATCAGCTGTGGTTATGTGACTTCATGAACGGTTTGGGGCATCTGTCACCAAGAGCTTAATGAATCCTGATGTTCATAATCGGAATACCTCAGTGCTAGAGGCCTGGATCTAATTAAGAGTGTATTTCTGTGTGTGTGTGTGTGTGTGTGTGTGTGTGTGTGTGTGTGTGTGTGTGTGTGTGTGTGTGTGTGTGTGTGTGTGTGTGTGTGTGTGTGCGTGCGTGCGTGCGTGCGTGCGTGCGTGCGTGCGTGCGTGTGTGTGTGTGTGTTGCATGAGCCTGTATTTTTAGACTGCTGGCTGGTGGCCATAATGTAATTACTTGTTCAGAATTTAAAGTTCAAATTCAAACATTGCAGATTGTAAAATGAATTTTTGATACAACAGCTTACTAATCAGCTACCAATAGATTTTTGGAAAATACTACTGTCCTGTATAGGCTACCTGAGCCGTCCTGGCGCTCTCTCCCAGCTTGGGTAGAACGGTGCTGTGCATAAAACCAGTCTACGACTGCCAAACAATACGGTCATAATACATCATTTAAAAAATTCTCCAAGCTCTGTCAACTTGGTTGTTGATCATTGCTAGACAAACATTTTCAGGTCTTGCCATAGACTTTCAAGTAGATTTAAGTCAAAACTGTAAGACATTCACTGTCTTCTTGGTAAGCAACTCTAGTGTATATTTGACATTGTGTTTTAGGTTATTATCCTGCTGAAAGGTGAATTCATCTCCCAGTGTCTGGTGGAAAGCAGACTGAACCTAGGATTTTGTCTGTGCTCCTTTCCAATTATTTTTTTATCCTGAAAAACATCCCGGTTCTTAACGATCACAAGCATACCCATAACATGATGCAGTCACCACTATGCAGTCACCACTATAGTCACCACTAATTGGAGAGTGGTACTCAATAATGTGTTGTATTGGATTTACCCCAAACACAGCACTTTGTTTTCAGGATGAAAAATGAATTGCTTTGCCATATTTTTTGTAGTATTACTTTCGTGCTTTGTTGCAAACAGAATACATGTTTTGTAATATTTGTTATTCAGCGCAGGCCTCCTTATTTTCACTCTGTCAATGAGGTTAGTAGTGTGAAGTACAAAAGCTGAAGAACATACGCACATCCAGGTACTTTTCGCAGGTGCATGGACAAAAGAAAGGAAATGCCACACACTTCTGCTCACGCTCCCAGGTGACATTTAGTTATAACAATATTTCAACCCTTAGGTCTTCATCAGGCATCCATTTGGATTATTGTGGAGTAACTACAATGTTGGTGATCCATCCTCAGTTTTCCACTATCAGAGCCATTGAACTCTGTAACTGTTGTACAGACACCATTGGCCTCATGATGGAATCCCTGAGCTCCTCTCTGGCAACTGAGTTAGGAAGGTTGTCTGTATCTTTGTAGTGACTGGGTGTATCGATACACCATCCAAAGTGTAATTAATAACTTCGCCATGCTAAAAGGGATTTTCAATGTCTGCTTTTTTTTTTTACCCATCTACCAATAGGTGCCCATCTTTGCAAGCTATTGGAAAACCTCCCTGAACTTTGTGGTTGAATCTATGTTTGAAATTCACTGCTCAACTGAGGGACCTTGCAAATAATTGTATTTGTGGGGTACAGATGAGGTAGTCATTAAAAAATCATTAACTTCTTTGGGATTGGTGTCCCTTCCACAGAACGGTTGAGCTAACGTAGGCTAATGGGATTAGCATGAGGTTGTAAGATACAGAAGGTTGTCTGACAACCTCTTCTGACAACTTCTTCTTAAGTAGCAAGAAAATGTCCCAGGACAAAGACATATCTGATATTGGCAGACAGCTTAAATTCTTGTTCATCTAACTGCACTGTCCAATTTACAGTATCTATTACAGTGAAATAATGGCATGCTATTGTTTGAGGAGAGTGCACATTTTTGAACATGAAAAGTTATTCATAAACAAATTAGGCACATTTGGGCAGTCCTGCTTAATAATTTTGGTTCATTGGATCAGTCTAACACTTTGCACATACACTACTGTCATCTAGTGGCCAATATCTAAATTGCACCTGAGCTGGAATAATACATTATGGCTTTTCTCTTGCATTTCACAGATGATGGTATAAAACATTTTCTTTTTAAATGATTCGTTTTTTCTTTTTATTATCTTTTACAAGATCTATTGTGTTATATTCTCCTACATCCCTTTCATATTTCCACAAATTTCAAAAGTGTTTCCTTCTAAATGGTACCAAGAATATGCACATCCTTGCTTCAGAAGAGCCTGAGATACAGGCAGTTAGATTTGGGTAGGACATTTTAGGCGAAAATTGAAAACAAGGGGCGGATCCTTAAGAGGACACAGACTGAGTCCATGCAGGTTATGTGACTTGCTAAGCAAATCCGTACTCCTGAACTTATTTAGGCTTGCCATAACGAAGGGGTTGAATACTTATTGACTCAAGACATTTCAGCGTTTAATATTTAATCAATTTGTTTAAAGAATTACAACATTATTCCACTTTGACATTATGGGGTATTGTGTGTAGGCCAGTGACAAAACATCTAAATGTAATCCATTTTAAATTTAAGCTGTAACTCAACAAAATGTGGAAAAGGTCAAGGGATGTGAATACTTTCTGAAGGCACATTTAGATGCTATTTAGCTGATATTTATAAACCTTTTGTAAAAAATTACACATCGAATACCCTAACAATGAGGGAAAAAGTACATTTAAATCTACATTTGACTTATTTTGCAGACGCTCTTGTCCAGAGCGACTCACAGTGGTGAGTGCATGCATTTTCATATTTGTTCGTACTAGTCCCCAGTGGGAATCGAACCCACAATAGAAACCCAGGATAAATTCAGCCATTATGTATTGTTGAACTCACTGGGTTTTGTCTAAGAGCCTACACAAATGGGCTGCAATATTCAAGATAAATTGAATTAAATCAAATCAAATCCAACTTGAGAGACTTCCCCGGTCTCCTTTCTTCTTCTTTTTTCACAAAACATAAAACATTCACAGACAAAAACAACTTAGCATTACATACATTGCCACAAACATGAATGACATCACACTTGCTCAGACCCACATGTTCCCACCGTATCCACACCCAATGTTGTTTCTATACACCATATGACTTAAGATTGCGTTATGTTGTTACCGTCTGTAGACATATTTTTTTGATTCTAACATTCTCTTAATGTTGGAGTATCATGTAACTTGCAGTGTTCAAGTAATACACTACATGTCCAAAAGTATGTGGACAGGTGTTCGTGGAACATCTCATTGCAAAATCATGGGCATTAATATGGAGTTGGTCCCCCTTTTGCTGCTATTACAGCCTCCACTCTTCTGAGAAGGCTTTTCACTAGATGTTGGAACATTACTGCAGGGATTTGCTTCCATTCAGCCTCAAGAGCATTAGTGAGGTCGGGCACTGATGTTGGGCGTTTAGGCCCGCAGTCGGGGGTTTCAATTCATCCCAAAGGTGTTTGATGGGGTTGAGTTCAGGACTCTGTGCAGTCCAGTCAAGTTTTTACACACTGATCTTGACAAACCATTTCTCTATGGACCTTGCTTTCTGCACAGGGGCATTGTCATGCTGAAGCAGGTAAGGGCCTTCCCCAAACTGTTTCCACAAAGTTGGAAGCACAGAATCGTCTAGAATGTCACTGTACTGTATGCTGTAGCGTTAAGATTTCCCTTAACTGGAACTAAGGGGCCTAGCCGGAACGATTAAAAACAGCCCCAGACCATTATTCCTCCTCCACCAAACTTTACAGTTAGCACTATGCATTCAGGCAGGTAGCGTTCACCTGGCATCCACCAAACCCAGATTCATCGATCGGACTGCCAGATGGTGAATCGTGATTCATCACTCCAGAGAATGCATTTCCACTGAGTCCAATGGCGGCGAGAATTACAACACTCCAGCCAACGATTTGAATTGTACATGGTGACCTTTAGCTGCTCGGCCATTGAAACTGATTTCATGAAGCTCCCAATGAACAGTTATTGTGCTGACCTTGCTTCCAGAGGCAGTTTGGTACTCGGTAGTTAGTGTTGCAATCGAGAACAGACGATTTTTACACACTACACGCTTCAGCACTTGGCGGTTCCGTTCTGTGAGCTTGTGTGGTCTACCCCTTTGCGGCTGAGCCGTTGATGCTCCTAGACATTTCCACTTTACAATAACAGCACTTACATTTGACAAGGGCAGCTCTAGCAAAGCAGACATTTGATGAACTGACTTGTTGGAAAAGGTGGCATCCTATGATGGTGCCACGTTGAAAGTCATTGTCATCAGTACGGGCCATTGTACTGACAATCCACTGAATCCACTAATATGAAGGGGTGTGCACATACTTTAGGCCAATATAAGTGACAAAAATAATATTGTCTAACCCACAAGTTCTCACCACACCCAATATGCATGTCTTGAAATATGTTGATAGACGGATTAAAAGTTAATTTACATTGTAAAACTTCTGACAGCCAACTTTCCAACTATGCCCATTACTGTTTGACTTCATAGCGCTCCCAGAAGGCATGAATTATTGAGTCATTGTTCGTTTTTACACTTTAGACATGACTCTGCCGTTGTGCTGTAGAATTTGTGAATTTTGTCTCTTGCATAATAAATTATATACATTTGTTGGTACCGGATTACATTTTTGCATTTTAAGTCTTGGTTCCAATCGTATATTAATTTTCTTCTAAGAGATTGTCAGTAGGATAGGCAATCTTTTTCTGACTCAAGTAGGATTACCTCAACATTGCCCTGATGTCCAAAAGCTTTCATGTCGAAATGTTGTGATATAAAACTTTTAAGTCGCATATATTTGAAAATGTTTACATTGTTCAGTCCAAAATTGCTTTGTTGTTATTTTATGGAAATCGTTTTATTTCCTATTACCACTTCATTTACGTTTTCTATGCCTTTAGTTTCCCATGTTGGCCAAATTATCAGTGAATTCTGAAAAGCTGTCCAAGAATTGTTCCATATGGGGTGTGTTTTTAGGGAGTGATATTGGTTCTTGTACAATCTCTTAGATTTTCTTCCATGTTGTGATGGTGTTCTTAATTATGAAGTTGTTTTAGTGTTCTTGGCTCCATCCTTTGAAAACAAGCACGTGAAAAAATTGTGGGGATGAGCATGCGTAGCTTCAATATGTACCCATTGTCCCTCTTCAGTGCATTTAACGATATGTCACAAGTGAAAGCCTTGGGTGGCAAGTTAATACAAATCCAAACCTTGATGGTTAAAACTACCCTCAGATTTGTACAACTTTCTGTTATGGTCAAGTATACTTTTTTAAAGAATGTTTTTGGTGGGGTAGTTGGTATTACCAAAAAATAAATATAAAAGATTTGGGAGCCATAATCATTCTAAATAGGTTTATTCTACCTGTAAGATTTATGGGGAGATTATTCCATTGAATTAGATCTGCTTTCATGTTGTTGATGTTACGGTAAATGAGTGAAGAGGTGTGGAGTCAGGCGCAGAGAGCAAAAGATGTGGGAAAAACAACACGCTTTAATGTCCCGGAAACATAACATGTACAAAAGTGGAAACACAAATGAACAGAAATATAAACGGACAGCGTGAAACCCAAATGCCAACAAAAATACACTCAAACAACAAAACAGACGAACAAGCCCGCACGAAACAGAAGCGGGCTAAACAGACTATATATAACCCTATCCTAACAACCAAACTAGAAACAGGTGCTACCAATTAGACAAAACTAAACGAACACAGAACAACGGATCGGCGATAGCTAGTAGACCGGCGACGACGACCGCCGAGCGCCACCCGAACAAGAAGGGGAGTCACCTTCGGTAATATTCGTGACAGTACCCCCCTCCTGACGCGCAGCTCCCGCAGCGCGCCGACGCCGGCCTCGGGGACGACCCGGAGGCCGAGGCGCTGGGCGATCTGGACGGAGGCGATGGAATTCACTCAACATGGATGGGTCTAGAATATCCCTCACCGGAACCCAGCACCTCTCCTCCGGACCGTACCCCTCCCAGTCGACGAGGTACTGCAAGCCTCTCACCCGGCGTCTCAAGTCCAGAATAGCTCGTATCTTGTACGCCGGGGACCCCTCGATGTCCAGAGGGGGCGGAGGAACCTCCGGTACCTCATTTTCCTGCATGGGACCAGCTACCACCGGCCTGAGAAGAGACACATGAAATGAGGGGTTAATACGATAATACGAAGGAAGTAATAATCGATAACAAACCTCATTTATTCTCCTCAGGACTTTAAATGGCCCTATACACTGCGGACCCAGCTTCCGGCAGGGCAAGCGGAGAGGCAAGTTTCGGGTCGAGAGCCAGATCCTGTCCCCAGGTGCAAAGACGGGGGCCTCACTGCGGTGACGGTCAGCGCTCTTCTTCTGCCTTATACTCGCTTGGCGTAATGACTCTTGGACTGCCCTCCAGGTCTCCTTAGAGCGCTGTACTCACTCCTCCACCGCAGGAGCCTCAGTCTGGCTCTGATGCCACGGTGCCAGGACCGGCTGGTACCCCAACACGCACTCAAATGGTGACATGTTGGTAGAAGAGTGACTTAGTAAATTCTGGGCTATTTCTGCCCAGGGAATATATCTCGCCCACTCGCCTGGCCGGTCCTGGCAATACGACCGCAGAAACCTACCCACCTCCTGGTTAACTCTCTCCACCTGACCATTACTCTCCGGGTGATACCCTGAGGTAAGGCTGACCGAGACCCCCAGATGTTCCATAAATGCCCTCCAAACACGGGAGATAAATTGGGGGCCCCGATCAGAAACTATATCCTCGGGCACCCCGTAGTGCCGGAAGACATGGGTGAAAAGAGCTTCCACAGTCTGTAGGGCCGTAGGGAGACCGGGCAATGGGATAAGACGGCAGGACTTAGAGATCCACAACGACCAGGATAGTAGTGTTACCCTGAGAGGGGGGAGGTCAGTAAGAAAATCCACCGAAAGATGGGTCCACGGCCGTTGTGGAACGGGAAGAGGTTGTAATTTACCTCTTGGCAGGTGTCTAGGAGCCTTACTCTGGGCGCACACCGAACAGGAGGAAACATAGAATCGCACATCCCTCCTCAAAGTGGGCCACCAGTACTTCCTCTCAAGACCTCTCACTGTCCTATAAATACCTGGGTGACCTGACGAGGGTAGACAATGAGCCCATCGAATCAATTGATCACGAACAGCCAGCGGCACGTACCTACGACCCTCCGGACACTGTGGAGGCATAGGTTCCCCCCTTAGCGCCCGCTCGATGTCCGCGTCCACATCCCATACTACCGGTGCCACCAGCTTAGCTGCCGGAATGATGGGAGTAGGATCAATGGACCTGTCCTCAGTGTCATAGAGTCTTGACAGCGTGTCAGCCTTAGTGTTGAGGGAACCACTATCTCACTATATGAGATAGTGAAACGAAATCTGGTGAAAAACATGGCCCACCTTGCCTGACGAGGATTCAGTCTCCTAGCTGATCGGATATACTCCAGGTTACGATGGTCAGTCCAGATAAGGAAAGGGTGCTTAGCCCCCTCAAGCCAGTGTCTCCACACCTTCAGGGCCTTAACCATAGCCAACAACTCCCTATCCCCCACATCATAATTCCGCTCCGCTGGCCCGAGTTTCTTAGAAAAAAAGGCACAGGGGCGGAGCTTTGGTGGCACACCCGAACGCTGTGAGAGCACCGCTCCAACCCCAGCCTCGGATGCGTCCATCTCTACTATAAACGCCAAGGAAGGGTCCGGATGTGCCAACACCGGCGCCTTAGTAAACATCGCCTTCAACTTATGAAAAGCTCCGTTCGCCTCTGCTGACCACTGTAAACGCACCGGCCCCCCCTTCAGCAGTGAGGTAATAGGGGCAGCTACCTGACCAAAACCCCGGATAAACCTCCGGTAGTAATTGGCAAATCCCAAGCACCGCTGCACCTCCTTTACCGTGGTCAGAGTCGGCCAATTACGCACGGCATTAACGCGGTCACCCTCCATTACCAAACCAGAGCTGGAAATGCGATAACCCAGGAAGGAAACTGATTGTTTGGAAAACTCACATTTCTCCGCCTTCACATACAGGTCATGCTCCAGCAGTCGTCTAAGAACCTTGCGCACAAGAGATACATGCGCAGAGCGTGTAGCGGAGTAGATCAAAATATCGTCAATATAAACCACTACACCCTGTCCGTGCAGGTCTCTGAGTATTTCATCCACGAAGGATTGAAATATAGCTGGAGCATTCTTTAAACCGTATGGCATGACGAGGTACTCATAATGGCCCGACGTAGTGCTAAATGCAGTTTTCCACTCATCTCCCTCCCAAATACGCACCAAATTATAAGCACTCCTGAGATCCAGTTTAGTGAAGAACTGCGCTCTGTGAAATGATTCCACTACCGTAGCAATGAGAGGTAGTGGGTAACTAAAACCCACTGTGATGGAATTTAGACCTCTAGAATCAATACACGGACGCAAACCACCATCTTTTTTCTTCACAAAAAAGAAACTCGAAGAGACAGGTGACATGGAGGGCTGAATGTACCCCTGTCCCAGAGCCTCGGTGATATAATTTTCCATAGCCACCTTCTCCTCCTGGGACAAAGGATACACATGACTCCTGGGGAGTGCAGCGTTAACCTGGAGATTTATCACGCAATCCCCCTGCCTATGGGGTGGTAATTGGGTCGCTTTCTTTTTACTGAAAACGATAGCCAAATCGTCATACTCAGAGAGAATGCGCACGGTGGAAACCTGGTCTGGACTCTCCACCGTTGTAGCACCGATGGAAACCCCTACACACCTGCCTGAACACTCATCAGACCACCCCTGTAGAGTTCCCTGTTTCCACGAAATCGTAGGATTATGAATAGCTAGCCAGGGAATCCCCAGAACAACTGGAAACGCAGGTGAATCGATAAGGAACAAACTAATTCGCTCCTTGTGATTCCCCTGCGTAATCATCTCCAACGAAATTGTGGCTCTCTTCACCAGCCCTGACCCTAATGGTCGACTATCTAAAGAGTGCACGGGAAAAGGGGGGTTTACTTTTACTAACGGAATCCTCAACCTCTGAGCGAGTCCGCGATCTATAAAGTTTCCAGCTGCGCCTGAATCTACCAGTGCCTTATGCTGGAGAGAAGGAGAATAATTTAGGAAACAAATTAATAGGAACATGTGACCAACAGGAAACTCTGGGAGAGTGTGGTGCTTACTCACCTGGGGTGACCGATGAGTGTTCTGCCTGCCCTCATGATTCCCAGATGAATTCCTCCAACACCGACCAGACGTGTGCCCTCTTCGGCCACAACTGGTACAGGAGGAGCTTCCTCCTCCGATCTCCCTTGACGCGGTACCTCCTAGCTCCATTGGGATAGGGGCGGGAGGATCAGGAGGTAGAACTGACAGGACCCTTTCAGAACGTCCACGAGCAGCTAGCAGATGGTCCAACCGGATCGACAGGTCTATCAGTCCATCCAGGCCAAGTGTAGTATCCCGACAGGCCAGCTCCCTACGGACGTCCTCTCTCAGGCTACACCTGTAATGGTCTATCAGGACGTCCTCTCTCAGGCTACACCTGTAATGGTCTATCAGGGCCCTGTCGTTCCACCCTGCTCCCACAGCCAAGGTCCGGAACTCCAGCGCGAAGTCCTGCGCGCTCCTCGTCCCCTGTCTCAGATGGAACAATCTCTCACCCGCCGTACGACCCTCTGGAGGGTGATCGAACACACTGTTCGTCATATTTTTTATTAAAACTGAACACTACACAAACTGAAAACGAAACAGTTCTGTGTGGAAAACACAGACACAGAAAACAATCAACCAAAATCTCAATCAGAGACAACGATCGACAGCTGCCTCTGATTGAGAACCATACCAGGCCAAACACAGAAATACAACATAGAAAAAAAGAACATAGACTACCCACCCCAACTCACGCCCTGACCAAACTAATGCAAAGACATAAAAAAAGGAACTAAGGTCAGAACGTGACACCCGACTGTTTTCTATAATGAGTATTGCCAACCCAGACAGTCTTTCCTGAGACATTGTGCATTATATGTCCATTGCGGTGCACACAATTTGAACGTAGTCTTGAATGATGCATGCCGAGATATACCAGCGAGAAGGGACTTGATATTGCCACCATACAACTCAAACGTCAGTTCACCAGTATGAACGAAACCGCAAACTGCTTTTTCTGATCAAGCCCATACTGTTGTCTGCTAAAGATGATCATCTGTTTGCATCAATTTATTGGCTGTCCAGTATCCCAGACAACCTGCCCCCAGAGATTCCTATACAGTTCATCTCTTTCTGTATTGTGTTGAGGTGGCAATGAAGGAGAATGAGAAGCTCAATTAAAGATGTTGCAGAACTGCTGTATTTGAAGCACCACCCCCTTCTGCCCAGTTTCCCTGGTGTTGCTGCTACGGCAATAACGTTGTTTTTACTATCCCTGTAAGTGTTGCTTCTGCGGAGAGATAGTTTTCTAAATTAAGACTTAAAAAGAACTACCTAAGAAGCATTAGGCTCTCGGTCTGATATGTGTTTTTGAAAACCTGAGTAAGCTCCAGCCATTGCATTGGCGCCATCATAGCCTTGACCACGGCATTTGTTCACCGATATTCCCTTATTTAGCTTCCTAGTACATAAGGAAATTAGAAAGGTTTATGGAGGGTTACTGACTTGGAGGTTTACTGTCAAAATGGTTTATTAAATACATTTACAAAAAATAGACATCAATGACAGGCACATGGGCCCCTAGAGTTCATGGGCCACCTCCCCCTGTGGGGGTGTCCGATACGCCAGTGTGTGT
The DNA here is from genome assembly GCF_021184085.1 of Oncorhynchus gorbuscha. Lineage (NCBI taxonomy): Eukaryota > Metazoa > Chordata > Actinopteri > Salmoniformes > Salmonidae > Oncorhynchus > Oncorhynchus gorbuscha. Next base: position 44,018,055 of record NC_060178.1, read on the forward strand.
GTGTGTGTGTGTGTGTGTGTGTGTGTGTGTGTGTGTGTGTGTGTGTGTGTGTGTGTGTGTGTGTGTGTGTGTGTGTGTGTGTGTGTGTGTGTGTGTGTGTGTGTGTGTGTGTGTGTGTGTGTGTGTGTGTGTGTTTACAGTATATGCTTGTGCAATTTACTGGATATACCCTCCATCAAAGTCATTTTTGCCTGATCTTATTACTCTACATTGAAGCATCTTTCTATTCATTCATTCAAGAGATTCCATCATGCAACTTTTCCTGATTAGTTTAGAAGCCAGATAACAACTGTATCCAATCACAGCAGATGTCTTGAGGCCAAACATCACTGCCTTGCCTTCCTACTTTTATACACTCTTGTTTACAGGAATGTTTTCTATTAATCCATTTGTAATCCCCCAAAGTGTACGACCTCTCATTTCAAACAACATATGTGTTGTTTTATTACTTCATTATGTCTCCAAGAAGGGTTTTAAAAATAATGAAATACATTTTATGTAATTGTTTATAAAGAACATAAAAATCCCTACCAGGCAAAACGCTGTAAATTAGGGAGAGATTATAACAGGTCTTTCGTTGGAATAATGACTCATTTTGTTCTTCATAGCAACAGAACACCAACCATAGGCCTTTCTAATTCAATTAGCGTCCGTGGAGGCTGACGAGGCTGGCGGGAGGCGTTTCTAGCCCATAAATCTCTACTCTCTGCTCTCCGCAGGGTCTCCTTAGCCCTGAGGCTGCTAACAACCCAATCCATGACTGCTGTTAGTTTTGTTCCCCTCGTTTAAAATGTAATTAAATCAGGTAATAAGGGTGTGGCGAATGGGTTGGAATAGAGGCCTTATACGAGGCTACTGTAGCTCTAGGGGAGAGATGGATGAGGGACCGTTGGACATGAAGACTACTGCCAAACCATGGACTGCAAATGAACATGCATTCTCTCTCTCTCTCTCTTGTTCTCTCATTCTCTCTCTCTATTTTTCACTTTCTCTAATTTCTTTCTTATTCTCTCTCTTTCTCTGCCCCTCTCTCTCCCCCTTCTTCTCTCTCTCTCTCTCCTGATTGGGACCAGATGTGAGCTCTACTCTGGGACAAGGCTGAGATGAGAAACAGTGAGCCCGCCAGACCCACAGTTACATTTATTAAACCAGTAATGAACAAAACAATAGCAGATTAAATGTGCCATAGTTAAAAAATAAGTTGATTAAGAATGTGATTTTGAGTCCAAATTGTGGGGCCGTGCTGGAGACAAACTAGTGTGTTTGTATTTGAGTATTGTTGTGTCACTGCGAGTGAAAGTGCTTTTTTCTCTCTGTTCATGTGCTTCTCTGATTCCACAATCTAGGCCCTTTAGGAAACTGGACGAAGCCTGTAGCAGACCATTTAACCAGTTGTCATCACCATGACAGTTGGCTGTATGGGAGCTCTGTACTCTGTGAGTCATCTGTAGCTGTTATCAAGTCCAGTCTCGATCAAAACTATTCATTCAACCACATCCCCATTTCAACAACATTTCGCTCCAACTACACGTCTCTTCCCTAATCAACTTAGTATCTACGCATCTCCACATCTCCTCCACAGGCTGGCCCATTCTCCATCTCTCTTTCTCTGTGTATCAATCCCATCCTTCTGTTTATGGTTTACCGACATCATCTCAAGACAAACTGACAGGCTGGATCTTCGCATGGATGCTTCATCCCCTCCAACTAAATCTCCAACCTGCTACTTAGCTCTGGGGCTGGGGCCTGGGGTTCTGGCTCCCTTGCCAGGGCTTGAAGCTAGCTGGATGTCAGGGCCTGGTGTGTACAAAGGTCAGCTCGCTGGTGTGTACAAAGGGCCGCACAGACGAGGGCTGCCAGGGGAAACAGAGGAGCGGGGAGGCAGGTGAGACAGATAGACTGGGCTCCATTGTTTCATTGTGTTTCTATTTTCTACAGGTGTGACACCTCTGAGCCCGGAGCCCAGCCCATGTGTGAGAAGAAGACTCTCCAAGAGCTATACGAGGGTTTGGCACTGGTTTAGCATGGCACAAAATTAGAGCCACTTTGGGGGAAATAATGATGGCAATGGGACTCTGGCAATGACTCCCTGGGACAGCAAAACCCACATAGCAGAACGTTACAGCACATTGAATATTAATATATCTGAAACTACTCCAGTGCAGGCACACCTAATTAGGGAGATGGAATGGGGAGAGTGGAAAAAAAGGGAGACCAAAAGAAGTCGGTAGAGACTAGGGAGAGAGGAATAAGAAAAAAAGTGGGAATTGTGCATATCTTTCCCATTTTCTCCTCTCCAAAAGAGGATATAGGAATAGTGTGTATGTGGGAGGTGGGAAGATAGAATGAGAGACAGAAAAGGGGGGGAGAGAGAGTGACAGAAAACGGGAGAGGGGGAGAGAAATAAAGACAAAACAGTGTGCATGATGTCAACTGGGGTCAGCGCTTCAAACTCACTGCAGATGGCAGGACGAGAGGTCAGGGATGGAAATTAAAGAACAAATTTTGGACAGGAGCAGGGAAGGTTGTTCTGGAGTTGGATAGGGAAGGGGGACAGAGGGGTCAGAGCAGCCCCAAACATATGGGCTTTTTAAACAGCAATTAGATGCGCTGCCGCGTCTACCTCGGCGCTACGGGTACAGTTTGACCCCCAATCATCCCCAATTTCTCCTGAGCCCTCTGACTCTCTGAGATGTGTCCCCTCAGATTGGTTGTTTATCTTTTGGCCCGTTTCCTGTTTGACTAAAAGCGAAGATTATGGATGACAGTGAGGGCAAGGGCAACGCATGCACTTGCTGCATGGCCATGCTTTCACCCCCCCCTCACCCCTATTAGTCACTCTTTTTAAAAATGAAACCTGATTGATTGTGATGATAATGCGCACTCCCATTTGACATTCAAATTCATTGTCTATTCAACACTATACTAGCTATATGAATTTTCTCCATTATTTTAGGCAAATAAAATGACAAGGTCTATCGCGTACTACTCCAATATCACACATAATGTTCATTTTATTCCCCTGTTCGTCTTTCTCTGACTAAGCTGAATTGTATTTCATGAGAGAGCATCATCTATAAGAGAATGCTTTTTATGTTTTTTTAATTGATTTTTAACATCTGCAGCAAAACATTTGGTTCAATCTGACTTCTGACATACTGTAGAAGTGTTACTGAAGATAATATGTCCCCTAAGAATTCTTCCCTTTTTCTTGTACTGCATATTACTGTACATGCATATTTTTTGGGTTCATTGGGCTGTAAGAAATCATGCTGTCGGTGACTTCCTTGTCCTAACATCTGTACTACAGTATAAATTAATCCTGGTTATAAATGAGGGAGATTCAAGTTGATGATAAATAAATGGTCCTTTTTTTTCATGAATGTCCCAGATGTCCCGTCCGTTCTGTGACATGTTGTTATGGACCTCATGGACATAGATTGTATTTATTCATTACATTCCACCTTCAGAGACGTTCTGTTCTAAAGACATAAATAAACGCGCTCCAAATTGATGCTTAGTCGCTGTACGTGAAAAGGGGGCGCACACAAAGAACTTTCTCCCAGGCTTGCACACACACAGCCATACCCCTACACATGAACAGCAAACTTGTCCTCTGACACTTTGAACCTTTGAACCCTGCACAGCCATCAGCAAAAGCCATAAACCTCCCCCACCGTCCCCTGTATGTCTTCTCTATACTAAGGGGCCCCCCCATACATCCCAGTAATCAGGGAGCCAAGATCGTGGCCGCCCCATCTTAGCTTGCCCTGACACAAGCAGCCAACACACTCTAAATGACCAGCAGCAGGTCTTTCCTAACCCTGGCGGCCATCTGGCACTTAATGGCCTGGCCATGGCTATTAAGTCCACTGACTCCACAGCAGAAAGCGATAGGTCTACTGTGACTGATGAAGTAAACATAGATCCCTGACTTATCGCTCGGATCCCTCTGCTTTCTATCCAGTCTATTTGAACTTCATGCTGTTAAGCATTGCAAAATGATTTCATTGACCTTTGACTCCTCTGACCCCAAGGGTAAATTGAAGGAGATGATTAGGATAGAGTTTAATTAGGTAAAGAGGAAGACGAGATAAACAGATATTTCCTGTGAAATGATTTAAATATTGCTTAAATAATCCATGTTTGGTTTTGTCCTTTTGTTTTTACCAAATATTGAGTACAGGGTTTGACAAATAAGTCAGTGACAGACCCATGAAGCCGAAAGTTATCTCTGAAGTCTGGCAACAACAACAAAAAAGTGTTTTCAATGGTGTCAGGGAAATCTCACCCTAGGCCAGTGCTTATGGGCAAACTCTGGCTCTGAAGCATACTAGCATCCAAAGTATATCCGAGTATTTTACTTTTGCCATTATAAAATAATAAGCTTTTTGCTCACTGATGAATTTCAGTTGAATATTTTTGTGTGTTCAAACAGGTACTCTAGTGTCCCTTCACTGTTCCTATTTGTCTTTTGGGTTGTTTGACGTGGCATCAACAAACAAAGATTCAAGTTTTGCTCAAATGTGATTAACTTTGGCCATTTTTAGCTGGTGGTTTTGCTAAACGTTTAATTTGATTAGTTAGTTTATTAGTATTAGTTTATTAGTTAACAAATATGTTGTCGCTAAATTCCTGCGATATTAAACGGCTGGAGGGCAGGGTTTTCGGGAAGAGGAGCTACAAAAGTTGCAGCAGAAAGGTAACTTCAACTTGACTTCAAGCTAATGCGTTAGCATAATTTAGCCATAGAGGATCTGTCGGCTTTCCACAGATATCCATTTGTTCGTAAATGAGGTTGTTACTTCAGTGAAATTTATCGGTATCCAGTATCTCTGTATCTGTTCTTTCACCTCATTTATCAGACCAGGCCGTGCATGTGGCTTTAGGTCGTGGACTGAAACTGGCTGCTACTAACCGGAGTCGGCAGAAGTTGCAGCAAGAGAGAGCCCTCCTGTTAGCTTCTCAGCAAAATAGTTGACCCAGTTTGCCTGCATAACCACCCGAGCAGCAGCTCACTAAGACCCCCCCGCAGTTGACTAAGCCATTCAGACCGTCAGTCCATCGTCACCCTCACGACGCCTGTTGAGGGATCCAGCCAAAAAGAACCCCTTGCCATAGACCATGCCCCTGCACCAGCAGAAGTCAAACCACCGATTGCCAAGGAGTTGGAAATACAAGAGATGGAATTGTTAGTCAGTCTTTGATATAATAGCTATGTTAGATATAGAGCCATGTGTTATGATGATCTTATCATAGTTTCATTTGACATGTCAGTGATGTTTTTGACACTCACTGGGTCAAAAAACCAAGAAGAGTGCAGTATTGCGTTAGTAAAAAAAAACGTATCTAAGGCAGATTACTAACTGACTGTCCTTTATTGTTTATAGATCATATGAATAATTATGTCTGTTGACTGCCTTTCTCTGTGTTGTGTAATGACTCCTCGTTGGTATTATAGGCGGAGAAGACTTGCATAGAGCTGCTTCAGCAAGACCAAAAGATGAAAGAAGAGAGGAAAAGCGCAAGAAAGCCCTCCTGACCAAAACCATCGCTGAGAAGTAAGGACATGACCCATAGTTCACATGATCAGTCCTAACTATTCTCTGATACCAATTGTTTTGTATGAACACTTTCTGTTAAATAGAGAAACTTCCTGGTTACACATCATGCACAAATTCACTCAACTTCCTGTTTTGTGTGAATCCTGATCCAAACAGACCCAGGCCAAGGCTGTGAAGCAGAAGAGGATCCAGAAAGACTCTGGCCGACATGCCAATGACACTGGCATCCTGAGAGGTGTGATCAAGCAGGCCAGCTGGGACTACAACACTGCAAGGTAGACACTGAATGCAGAACATGCAGAATCCTTGCTACAGAGATGTATTTCTGTTCAATCAAGATCATTTTTCACACGGGAGGGTTAGCCTGTTCCCTACTATGGATACTAGGACTCACCACACTCAACTAATATAGTTAGTCTATTTATGCTCAGTTAATTCACCTAATTAATGTACTAACACACATTTTTGTTATTTGTATCACCAACAAAAAAGCACAATAGTCTGTGCTGTGCTCATACGAACATCTGTGATTTTGTTACCTCCATTCAACCCCGGAAACAATGCCTCCTACAGGTTATTCAGAGTACTCCTTCAATACATCACAATATACACTGAGTGTAAAAAAACATTAGGGCCACCTTCCTACTCAGGGATTTGACCTACCTAACCTCGAGTTACACCCCCTTTTGCCCTCAGAACAGCCTCTTATTGTTGTGGCATGGACTCTACAAAGTGTTGAAAGCATTCCACAGGGTTGCAAGCAAAAGTTGACTCCAATGCTTTCCACATTCGTATCAAGTTGGATGGATGTCCTTTGGGTGGTGGACCATTCTTGAACCACACACAGGAAACTGTTGAGCGTGAAAAGCACAGCACCGTTGCAGTTCTTGACACACTCAAACCGGTGCTCCTGGCACCTACTACTATACCCCGTTCAAAGGCACTTAAATATTTTGTCTCGCTCATTCACAACGTTTTGTCGTGACCTCTTTATTCCACTGAATGGCACACATACACAATCAATGTCTCAAGGCTTAAAAATCCTTATTTAACTTCTTCGAGATAGGGGGCGCTCTTTTAATTTTTGGATAAAAAACGTTCCCGTTTTAAACAAGATATTTTGTCACGAAAAGATGCTCGACTATGCATGTAATTGACAGCTTTGGAAAGAAAAAACTCTGACGTTTCCAAAACTGCAAAGATATTATCTGTGAGTGCCCCAGAACTAATGCTACAGGCGAAACCATGATGAAGTTTCTTACAGGAAATGCCCCAGATTCTGAAGGCGCTGTGTTCCAATGTCTCCTTATATGGCTGTGAATGCGCCAGGAATGAGCCTGCCCTTTGTGTCGTTTCTCCAAGGTGTCTGCAGCATTGTGACGTATTTGTAGGCATATCATTGGAAGATTGACCATAAGAGACTACATTTACCAGGTGTCCGCCCGGTTTCCTGTGTCGAAATTATTGCGTAATCTTTAGGTCCATGCGCGTTCCATTTCTTCAGAAGAGAAAGTCAACTGCCACGAAGGATTTATCGTCGATAGATATGTGAAAAACACCTTGAGGATTGATTCTAAACATCGGTTTGCCATGTTTCTGTCGATATTATGGAGTTAATTTGGAAAAAAGTTCGCCTTTTAATTACTTCATTTTCGTTTTTTTTCTTACCCAAACGTGATGAAGTCTCCTCATTGAAAACATCTGAAGTTCTTCAAAGGTAAATTATTTTATTTGAATGCTTTTTTGGTTTTTGTGAAAAAGTTGCATGCTGAATGTCAGCCATAATCCTATGCTAGGCTATCAATACTGTTACACAAATGCTTGTTTTGCTATGGTTGAGAAGCATATTTTTGAAAATCTGAGATGACAGTTTTGTTAACAAAAGGCTAAGCTTGAGAGCAAATAGATTTATTTAATTTCATTTGCGATTTTCATGAATAGTTAACGTTGCGTTATACTAATGAGCTTGCGGATAGATTTACACAATCCTGGATACAGGTTTTTTTCGTAGCTAAACGTGACGCAGAAAACGGAGCGATTTGTCCTAAACAAATAATCTTTCAGGACAAACTGAACATTTGCTATCTAACTGAGAGTCTCTTCATTGAAAACATCCAAAGTTCTTCAAAGGTAAATTATTTTATTTGAATGCTTTTCTGGTTTTTGTGAAAATGTTGCCTGCTGAATGCTAACGCTAAATGCTATGCTAGCTATCAATAGCTATCAATACTGTTACACAAATGCTTGTTTTGCTATGGTTGAGAAGCATATTTTTGAACATCTGAGATGACAGTTTTGTTAACAAAAGGCTAAGCTTGAGAGCAAATAGATTTATTTAATTTCATTTGCGATTTTCATGAATAGTTAACGTTGCGTTATGCTAATGAGCTTGCGGATAGATTTACACAATCCTGGATACAGGTTTTTTTCGTAGCTAAACGTGACGCAGAAAACGGAGCGATTTGTCCTAAACAAATAATCTTTCAGGAAAAACGGAACATTTGCTATCTAACTGAGAGTCTCTTCATTGAAAACATCCGAAGTTCTTCAAAGGTAAATTATTTTATTTGAATGCTTTTCTGGTTTTTGTGAAAATGTTGCCTTGCTGAATGCTAACGCTAAATGCTACGCTAGCTATCAATAGCTATCAATACTGTTACACAAATGCTTGTTTTGCTATGGTTGAGAAGCATATTTTTGAACATCTGAGATGACAGTGTTGTTAACAAAAGGCTAAGCTTGAGAGCTAGCATATTGATTTCATTTCATTTGCGATTTTCATGTATAGTTAACGTTGTGTTATGCTAATGAGCTTGAGGATAGATTTACACAATCCTGGATACAGGTTTTTTTTCGTAGCTAAACGTGACGCAGAAAACGGAGCAATTTGTCCTAAACAAATCATCTTTCAGGAAAAACTGAACATTTGCTATCTAACTGAGAGTCTCCTCATTGAAAACATCCGAAGTTCTTCAAAGGTAAATTATTTTATTTGAATGCTTTTCTGTTTTTTGTGAAAATGTTGCCTGCTGAATGCTAACACTAAATGCTATGCTAAATGCTACGCTAGCTATCAATACTGTTACACAAATGCTTGTTTTGCTATGGTTGAGAAGCATATTTTGAAAATCTGAGATGACAGTGTTGTTAACAAAAGGCTAAGCTTGAGAGCTAGGATCCAGATGCAGAGGGAGATGTTAAGTCCCTGGGTCCATAACTTAGTGATGAGCTTTGAGGGTACCATGGTGTTAAATGCTGAGCTGTCATCAATTAACAGCATTCTCACATAGGTGTTCCTTTTTTGTCCAGGTGGGAAAGGGCATTGTGGAGTGCAATAGAGATTCCATTATCTGTGGATCTGTGGATTTCCGTGCGGTAGCAGAGAGAACAGTCTATAACTCGGATGGCTGGAGTCCTTGACAATTTTTGGGCCTTCCTCTGACACCGCCTAGTATATATGTACACACTACTCTCTGTAACGCCTTACGGACAGATTCCAAACAGTTGCCATACCAGGCACTGATGCGACCACTCAGGATGCTCTCGATGGTGCAGCTGTAGATCTTTTTGAGGATCTGGGGACCCATGTCAAATCTTTTCAGTCTCCTGAGGGGGAAAACATGTTGTTGTGCCCTCTTCACAACTGTCTTGGTGTGTTTGGACCATGATAGTTCGTTGTTGATGTGGACACCAAGAAACTTGAAACTCTCAACCCTCTTCACTACACCTGTCGATGTTAATAGGGGTCAGTTCGGCCCTCGTTTTCCTATAGTCCACAAACAGCTCCTTTGCAGATGTGGTAAAATGCTTGTGTTTCTAGCTCCAACAGTGCAGTAATACCTAGCAACACCCTTTGAGAGTGGGGTCACGGCCAGTGTCTGCCATGAACAACAGCGACTCTGGAGCAATTGGGGTTAAGTGCCTTCCTTGCTCAAGGACACATAGACAGGTTCTTCACCTTGTTCGCTCGGGGATTTGAACAAGCAACCTTTTGGTTACTGGCCAACGCTCTAACTGCTATGGCTATGCTCCCTACCCGCTCTAAACGGCTCTCGCTCGACAGGTGCAGTCCCTTTTCTCTGAAATTCCACGAATCGCTAGAAAACAAACTATTAAGTATATTCCCAATTCCATCCGTCTTCTCTCCTTTCCTGTTCAGGAAGCGCTATGAGAAGGCGGAGGCTGGGCATGTGACGGCCAAGCTGGACCTGCACAAGAAGACTGAGATAAAGAGCAACTGACGGAGCACCTGTGCCATCATCCGGCAGAACAAGCTCTGCAAGGCCCACAAGCTGGAGGAGCTGCTGCAGCAACTACACCTTTCAGGCCACAGAGGAGGAGCAGGAGGAGGATAGGAAGAGCGAGGAGAAGCGGGAGGAGGAGAAACAGAGGATGAGTGCCACAGAGAAGCAGGGAGTGGAGAAGGTCCAGGAAGAGGGAGGGAATGCTGCCCAGTCTTACCCAGATTTGTATGCATGTGATGCCTGAGAACTAGCTCACTGAGAACTGAGTCTTCGTTGTGGAACAAACACGAGTGTTTTGTTATTGTTTGTTGGGGACGCTTTGTCTGTGTGCTCTTAATGTGGCTGTGTCTAAAATGCTCTGCCTCGAGCTCTTCTTTTACACAACATTTGACCTTACATCAAAAGAGAATGCTCTCTCTTTCTTTCTCTCTCCCATCATTTCTTCCCGAAGCAAAATGTAGAATTGAAAGCATATCCGTTTTAGAGATGGTCTGGTTTGAAAGGAGGTGGTTAACTTTTCTCTGTGCAGTTCCAGGGTACAGATGAATATAAGATACTAATGTTCAATAAAGCAGCACTGTACCAGATCTAGTCTGTCTGTATGTCGTAGATCAACATATTATCTTGGGGGTTTTGCTATCAAGTGCTGGTATTTCTCAAACCCCAACTTAGGCTCTGCCAGTCACAGTGGGCTTCCTTGGTAAAGACTTGCAGAATGGTAAGGTGATATCTCATAATGTATGTATGTATTCTCTGGGAAGAAACTGCTCCTCGGCATGTTACTGCCGTTACGTACCACTATGGCTTTAGAAGAGCTGGTTTTCAGTGGCGCTCTATGGAACAAATGTGTCTAGAGCAATATATATATATATTTATCTAATATGAATGTGCTGCAGCTAGTTGTTTTGTGTGTAGAACAAACTTCCCATCCCTGTGTGTGCCCCGGGTACCAAATGATCAGTTGTGTATACTTTTTTTTCTTCTTAACCTTTAAACCCAAAATATCTGAAGTTTTGTATTGAAATGGGATTATTTAAAGCGGGTGGATATTTCAACATTTATTTTACACTGCAGTTTGTATTTAGGTATGTTTTGTCCTTTCTTTTTTTAAAGAAAATACATATTTTCTGAACATATGCAACTGCACAAAACCTATTAACAGTAACACTTGTTAATATGTTGCCCATGTCATCTTGGTCTGTTGAATTAATGTGAATAAAGTATTATAATGAAATGGATAAGAAACCTGTATGTCTTTTATATCTGATTTATAGGTTTTGTTTTTGTCATTTTCATCTTCAGAAAGATGTATTTTGAATGATCTGTTTAAATCTGTCTTTCTAACTGAACGGCTGAAGGGTATCTGGGTGAAATTCCTTGGAGTTTGTGCTGCAAGGGTGGAATTAACTGAGAATATTTTCGAACTCAAGTCATTTTAAAGTCCAGTGTTCTGTAAACCACTCTGAGATTTTACAGCGATTTGGTCACATCTGGCCGTCTGAAAGAGAGACCATAAACCCAAGTATTTTAATTAGTTAGCGAGTAGTGAGTGACCACTGAATGTCCCCTCCACCTCACAGGTCACCGCTTTAATGCGTTTGATATCCTGCCTGAAATTATATTTTACTAATTTGTTTTAATAACAACAATGTGTTGTTTACTGAAGAATGTTTAAAGGCTAGTTGCGTGCAGGCCTATGCTTCCTCAGAAAATAGTTTAGCGACTTTTCTTGTATGGGATCAATCAAAATGGAAAAATCAGAGCTGACATTTCATTTAGCTTTTTATAGTTTTTGATAATTCAGCAGTAGTATAATTGGGGTATTGGCCCAATGATTTTGAGATCTATAGGCTATAAGGTAGAAGACTACAATAACACGAATTGGAAAAGACTATTAGCCATTTGGTTTGGTGAGGCGGTGGGGCCAAACAACTTCAGAGAGCGGCGGACTTCTAGAGCACTGTGTGATTTATGTGGCGCTAGCGTCCCTATACAGGTTGAGAAAAGCCGTGTAATCCGAGAACCGACCACAGAGAAGCGGTGAGATCAACTTTTACTGAAAATCTCCGCCATCTGGCTCATCGGCGTTATTGAATTTTGACGTTGGCACTGTGGGCTATGGGAAATGTTGGCCCAATAATGAAATTAATATAATTTGCACAAACGATTATTAATTAAGGTATAGGACGAATAGCATATGCCCAAATGTTTTAATGAATGAATATGCTATATTATTTTAGCCTCAGGCTGATCGCTGCCTTCACCATTCTGTTTAACTTGTGAACGCAGAGATCAGCTTGGATCCATGAGACACGAAAATAATATTGCCAATTCATTAATTAAAAGAAATCACATTGGTTCCACCACGAACAATTCCTCAAGATGTATATGGAAAAGTACACGTTTGATTTCAAGTCAGGTCTATCAAGAAAAAGTACACTGACATTAAACAACTGATATTTGTTAATTATTTGTAAATTATACTTAATGGTGGAGAGTTAAATTATAACTGCACTGCATAAAGTCTCTATGCAGTTTACGAATGTTTGTGGAAAAGGCTCTGACAAGCCAATGTGTAGCCTATATTTGGGATTCTTGGGTCAAGTTATTTATCAAGAAGTTATTTCTAAATGGGAAGGCCGATGTGTTAATCACAGCCATATTGAAATCGATGAATCATTAATCATTGCATATATATATGAACCCTGAATTTACCTTTTGGAGAAAATCTGTTTTTGCATTTTCATGTTGCTAGTGACGCTGGAAGACTCTTGGGCAAATAAACATCGCCTGAAAACGACTATCAGCAGTATAATAATCATTTAGACTTGGCCTAGCCTAGTACTAGCCTATATGAATAGACACAGTTGGAATCAGACATATTCATTTTTTCTTTAAACAACATTTGTATTGCAATGAATCATTTAAAAACTGTGCTAGGCCTATAGTTTATTGAACGAAAGTCAATAGCCCATCGAATATGATTTCAGTTGGCCTTTAGTTATAATTTTCGTTACTTGTTAAACATTTATGCTTAAATAATTGTAGCTACTTGCAGCTATGGTCAACCAGCGCTTACGCAACCCCGAAGAAAACTCACACTTTGTGTTTTTCTATTGCATTATTGTTGATTCTGTGGTGTCTTAGGTAAAAGTGTGTCTTTTCCTTGGCTGAATGACGTGCACCCATGCGGCGGCATGCGTCTCTATCGGCCGGGATGGCTGGCTGACAGCAGTGCTGTCCAGTGACCCTTGGTGCTGATTGGACCTTATTTACCTAATTGAGAGTAAATGGCCTCCTTGTTGACTTTCCATATTCTGTACGGGATACCATGTGTTGCCTACAGCCCCCACACCCCTCCTCTCCATCCCTGATTGCAGCAACAAGGGAATTCTCATCGTCAGATCTGTTCTGAATACATTAAAATCCACAATTGGCAGATGCTTTCAATAACAATATAAAACAAATTGTACATTTCTAATTGAGATAATCTAAATCAATTTATCACACAGAAGCTATTTGATTTTAACTGGTTCGAGGTAATAACGGTAGATAATTTACTACAAAGGTTTCCACTTATATAGTATTGATAACGGTATTGCTGGTGCGGCATAGTGTGTGCGTAATTTCAGGCACCTCTTCGCGGTTTGGGACTGGTTTCTGGCTAAAGGGACATGAGCCACTCTCTCGCTCTCTCTCTCGCTCTCTCTCTCGCTCTCTCTCTCGCGCTCTCTCTCTCTTTCTCTGACTCTATTTAAGAAGAACTTTGAGCGTTAATTGCGAACTGCCTGTGTGTGGTGTTCCGACAAAACAATCTGTTCCCGATTAAACAACACACAGAGTTTACAAAGCCCTGCGCGAGTGAAATTAATTCACCCGCGCTGATTCTGATTATAAAGCCAACCGCTGCTGTTGCACTCTTCTGTAGGCAACGGTTTCATGCTTAGAGCGTGCATATTTTTTTTATGTCATTGCGCTATAAATCTCCATTTTAATTCATTATAAATGCCTTGTTATATAGTATTGATGTATTTATTGTTATTACAGTTTCTGTATTCCTGTCATGGTCTAAACAGCTTCCCAAACATTCATTTTGTATAAATGTTTTCAGCACTGTAGGCCTAATTGTGGTACACAATTGAAAACTGAAGACTTTATATGAAAAAGATCTTTCTATGACGTGTCTATACGATTCCCTGTATCCCTGTATTTACTTGCAGCTGCTTCCACAAACAGGCCTACGTATCAACGTGATCCTGGTACATTACGTTTCCCTTATTTCTGTAGCTACTCTTTGAATAACCAGTGCATTCCTTAGATGCACGAAACAATGATTGGATTTGTAATGGAACAAAATAACAGGCCAAAAGTAAGTGTGAAGTGTGTGATCAAATGGTCTTATTGAACCTGAGAATTGAAGGTCGTTACATCAAGGCAATAGGGGGCAAATAATAACTACAATAATGTTATTTCATGGTGACTGAGGCACGTCTCACTTTCGTCGCTTGCCATTTACATGAAATGAGTTTCATCTTCTCCACTGTTCGTAATAACTCAGTGAATCTGGGTTTATTACGTTTTACAAGGTTCAATAATGAATTGAAATAGTAAACATATCATGTAAAAAATAAAAATAAAAAGATTGCCTACATTTGCCCTATAAAATGTGCGTGCGTAAAGACGCACCTGTATCGCAGGGGGATATTTGGTTCCTTGTAAGATGGGCAACGATGTTTCTGATTTTAAGCACACATATGAATTATAAAACGTTTTGTTCATAATTTGAACTTTTTTTAATGAAAATAAATACATTAACACTGATTTTCTATTCTCCTCTCATAAAAGTTCCCATTACTACATTGAATAAGACATTTAGTACATACATGTGCCACGCTAAACAAGGCATACATATGAGTATTCCATCTGAGGATGACTTAAAAATAATAATAATATCAATGTTGGTTCCTTAGGTGTACACTCCCACTGGGCATAGACATTAGTTCAATGTTGAGTTTTGATTTACAATTGGTTGAGTTGTCAACTAACGTAAATGCAACGTCAAATTCAACAAAACATTTCAACAAGCCATTGGACTTAGATGAAAATTTGAATGAAAAAAGACGAAATGCCCTTTGATTACTTTTTGCAAAGCCAATCAGTTTTCCACTGATTCAACGTCATCACATTGATTTTGGGGTTGGAATGACGTGGAAACAATGTCGATTCAAAGGTAAGGTCACACCTATAGGATGGCACATTTCATGGAGTTACATTGACTTTTTGGTCAGACCAACATGAATGATAGGCTTTTAACTTTGTCGTATAATATATATTTTTAAGCCGGAGTGAAAATAGTATATGGAACTTGAAGAAGAGAAGAGGTTTAGGTCGAGACTTTTGGGGAGGCTTTTTTACGCTGGCACCAGCATGGACGTGTAGCCAGGAAGAGAGAATCTGGCGGGAAACTAATGATGAAAAAGTCTACTTTACCCTCGCGCCTTCGTTAAATTAAATACATGGAAAGAACTAAAGCAGCGCATCTGGATTCAATTGAATGCCTTTGATGGCATCAAGTGTTCTTTTCCCAGATCAGGGGATGGAAGCTGGGATGTCTATAGCAGCTTGGAGCCTATATAGTCTACTCCTAGCTCCCATCTAAACACATGGACCCCCCCGCACCCCCCCCCCCCGCCCCTCATTCTCCATCCTTCCTTCATTCCTACATCCCACCCCTAGCCCTCCTGTCAAGACCCCCACTCAGAGCGTGCACAAAATGAGACCCCAATTCTAAACCCAAGTCTAACAAATATATGTTTGTCAGACAACGGCTTGTGTAGCCTAATAGAATGTCTGGGGTTTGGTTTTGGTTGTACCATTGAGTGCCAGGGGGAAACTTAGCTAAGCTATGACAATAATGGCAACATCACAGTTTATTAATAATTATATATTGGTTGACATTGTTTTATGTTGGGA
Source organism: Oncorhynchus gorbuscha (assembly GCF_021184085.1). Taxonomy (NCBI): domain Eukaryota; kingdom Metazoa; phylum Chordata; class Actinopteri; order Salmoniformes; family Salmonidae; genus Oncorhynchus; species Oncorhynchus gorbuscha. The sequence goes on from NC_060178.1 coordinate 44,033,836, forward strand.
TTATGTTGAACTTTACCTATTGTAGCCATCCATGTAATAGCTGCAACGGGCAGACGAAATGTCTTGTCAATGTCTCTTCTTAAAAGCTTTTATCAAACATAGCATTTACAGTCCTTTTTCCACATATCTGAGGAAAAAGGAGGCATGGGCCACGGCTGAATCCCGTGCAGTAATAGTGATTTGATCTGTGTCCGAGTACCCCGACAGTTAATATCTCTTTACTGGCTCTATCATCGCACTGGGGGATAATTATGCCTCCCCTACAGAGCTCGCGGAGCTCTTCGTGCTGCTGGTTCCAATTAAGGGTTAGGTTAAGGTTGCCAAAGGTTCGTTAAAAACCTTAATCAGTGGGTTCTGGGTGGTGGATATGTTGTTGGTGTGGTGTGTGCTGCTGAAGTGGAGGGCAGAGCTTTAGGAGGACGGGAGAATAGAGAGGGGGTCTGTGAAACGTCAGAAACAGCACAAAGGCATCGCCAAGTAATTACGGGTTCCTATTAGGGTCCATATACCCTCCCAGGGGTCTCAGTGTTTCATTTACTCCCCGGCTGGTACAGGCAGCATCCGCAGCGTGCCAGCGTGAGGCTCGTTTGAAGTTGCAGGACGAGAGAGAAGCAGCTAGAAAGAGAGACAGAGAGAGAGAGAGAGAAAGAGAGAGGGGGGGGGAGCAAGAGAGAGAGAGAATGTCGACTGATTCTCACTGAGAAAAAGCAATAGCTCCAAGAAAGGCGGCGGCGTCCAGCCTCTCAGTGCCATAGCTGAGCCGAGCCAGCTTTACGCACACACGAGCGCATCTGTTCGCCATCAGCACTTTCTACTAAACTCAGTCAGTTGCGACCGTGAGTCAACAGGAGTGGGAAGTGGGACAGGGCTTTTTAAGAGTACTTCTTGAAAACCCAGCTGCAGGATGCTGTGATTTTATATGGTGACCTATATTTGTTGTTTATGCGCGTGTATGGATGGGCCAGATGCATAGAGATTTGTGATCCCGGGAAACAAACGAGGAGAAAAGCTTTTCTCCTCTGTCTGTAGAAGTTTGGTTTACCACTACTGTTCCGTCTGGATGTGAGCCGCAACTTTGCTTTGCTTGGAAAACGTAGGCTTCTCTGCTGGTTTGGAAGCGCTGTTTCTGTTCGTGAGTTCTGGGATCAATTTGGCTCGCTTATTATTATTGCTCAATTTTTTTTATTCTACTGCATCCTATTTGCGTCATGACATCTAGCTATGCACATGGAATGGACAGGCAAGCAACGATATCAAATCGTTTGGAGAGCTCGATTACATCCAATCTGGAAAACCTTCAAGCCAAAAAGAACTTCTCCGTGAGCCACCTGTTGGACCTGGAGGAGGCCGGAGAAAGGGTTGGAACCCAGGCGGACGAGAGTGTCGGTGAGGCGGGGAGGAATATGCTGGAGTCCCCTGGGCTGACCAGTGGGAGCGACACCACTCAGCAGGAGAGTAAGTGCAAAGTGCACTCCAAGTGCAGCCTATACACTCGGGACTGAGGTTGTCATCAACACCTTATCGCAGAAATATATTTTCTAGGCTACATTAGCAAATGCAGGCTACAATCTTGAAAAATGGGTTCCAAAAGGGATCTTAGGCTGTTCCCATAGGATAACCATCTTCAGTTCCAGGTAGAACTGTTTAGGTTCCATGCAGAACCCACTGGGAAAAGGGTTCTACATGAATCCCAATTAGGTTCTTCCTGGAACCAAAAGGGTTCTACCTGTAACCAAAAATTGTTCTTCAAAAGCTTATCCTATGGGAATAACCGAAGACTCCATTTATGCTCTCGATACCCCTTTTTTTCTAAGAGTGTAGGTCTATATAGGGTATATAAATCCATTTTGAGAGGGTTTTAATCCGCAAAATAATCCGCATTGTTTGATGGTTGAACCCATTTTGGTGTGCGCCATCTGTAATTTAAGCGGGACTCTTTGGAGCCACGAATTGTATGACCATCACACAGGCTACTGGAAGCTACTTTAATTTATTTTCATTAAGTCTTGTCCAGGCTTGTCCAGCAAACCGCGCGCGTGGAAGCAATCCTTCGTGACTCATGGTAATATATCATTTCTGACGGCTACACTAAAAATGGCCATTCATTTACCATTAACACTTTGATGTCAACGAAGTATGGCAACGTTGGTGGATATGGTCAGTAAAATAAGTCAAGCTTTACAATAATAAATCAAACCACTACTATTGAGCCGTTCACAACTGCCTAGATTACTTCAAATGGGCCTGACCTATGGTTTGTCTATGACTCTTTTAAAAAGGCGATTGATGAGACTGAAGTAAACTTGAATTACACCCCAGTAAAAGCTAAATAACACAGTGGTGCTTTTTCCCACTCAGCCATGCCGTTGAGAGAGTAAATAAACCAGTCAGGTCCCGGGTGATACGCCCTCATATCCAGAGTCATTTGGAGAAGTTGACAGAAACGTTCGTGTTTAATGACTGTTATTGTTATGATATGGGTAAATCGGACCTCGAGGAGAGGTGTGTGAGACATGGGTAAGGGAAGGCGCTAGGTGATGTCGTTAATTCAAAGCTATTTCGCTTGTCAAACAACTTCAGCATATTTATACCTAATCATTTTGTCATAATTATCTGATCTGTCTGCTAGACATGGCTCTGTACCGGATCAATTAACGAAACCTCAGTTGATCTGCTTCTCAAGAATAAATATGTTCCTTAATGAATCACGTTGGAAGTTTGTGTCATGTTTGGAATTCTTAGACACATTCATCGAAAACAAACAATACCCGTGTTGTGATATTAGGAGGTGCACATAGCTTGGATAATTACCATCAAGAAAGCCAATAAATAAATCATTGTAGTGAATTCTCTCACTTTGACAATATATTACAATCATTTTCACACGAGCTTTAACAGATTCCCAAAACGAGTTTTGCATGGGGGGGTCACCTCGCAGTAGGCTCGAGACTATTATAATTTGGTTTAGGCTTAAATGCACATGATTTATAACCATCCGCTTTAATGCAATGGTTTTCACCCCATTTACCACCTAAAAGCTTTGTTGGAAGTGTGCTAGGTCAGCCTCCAGTGAAGCATCTCACAAATTTTCAGTAAGAAAATAATAACTGCACTTTTGGCCGAATGTGTTAAGATGATTATGTCGTAAGCCTTCCCATAATAAAAACATGTTTTAAATTAATTCCTGTACCAGGGACAAACATTTTCCTAGTGCAGAATTAGCCTAGTGATTTTCATTTAGGCTTAATTTTTAAAGTTAATTTCGAAATGACACATTAGCCTTATTGGCAAGGGAAAAAAGCCGCAAAATTGTATCCAAAAACAAATATTATGATTATAATATTATGGCAGGTGTTGTCTTGTGAAAATAGTGTATATTAAATTTTTCCATGCTAAATTTATAAATGTTTATTTTTGAAGGCAATTTTCCAAGCCCATTACAATAGTGTACATATAATTCATATTAATTACGCAATAATAACACAACATTTAAGTCCTGTAATGTGGTCTGCTGCGAGCCCCTTTTGACTTGGCAGTTTTTCTTCTTCCATTGTTAGTTTACAACGAAATACAATATTTAAATGAGTGTATTGCAGCTTTACAGCATTCAAAATTTGGTTACAGATGAATAATATCCTATGGTTAAGACACGCGAATTAACACTGGAATTGTGTTCTCAATGTGGATGGACAGCGCGCATTCTGTTTCGGTATTATTAGTCTGTCCGGTTATATTCTTTATATTTGTATATTCCTGATATTAAACATATGTATATGAAATGTGGACATGGAGAAGATACGGATTTAGTATTTTATTTTAGGACTGCGCTATGGGCTCGCATGCATTTTTGTTATGCACATCATAACCAAACTTAAGATAAGATAATGTGATTGGTAAAATACTCCAAACTATACTCTATTCTGTTTCACACAATGGCACACACAATGCATGTGTAAAAGTGCAAATGTGTGCGCGTTGTTGCATTGCAACAAAATCGTTATTGCTATGAGATTAGGCCTTCAATGATACACCCAGAAAGGATTAATCATGTCACATTGACCATAGGCTTCCTCTACAATGGATGGACAAAAATCACCTCCATGTATTGTGGGAACAGTAAATTTGTTTGTCCTTCAGTATGCAATTACAACTATCCCGCAGAGTGGATGTGTAGGGTTATTTTTTATTAACACGTGACTGTAGCAACAGTAGAAATGTCTGTTATGCTTAGCACAATAAGATCATAGAAGAAGTCAGGTCATACATCATCTGAGAAGAGAAATGAAGCAGATATAGTTTCTGATCTACAAGAAAAAGCCTTTTCGCTCCTTCTCTCATCACACTACACGATGACAACAACCTGAGCGTGTTGCCACGAGAGTTGTAGAAAATAGTACACAGTGGATACACTTGATGACAATATGGTGATCTTGACCAGAAATGTGTTTATGTGTACCGTAAGCCTGTGTGTGCCTGTATTCCGTATATTATACACACTATATCTCTATCCTAGTAGAGTTTGAGTTAGAGACGTTTATTAAAGTGTCCCTCAACAATGACGCAATCATTTACAATACAAAATACAGGGGAAAAACGCACATTGTGGACCACCCAAATAGAGTTTTCACTCAAATAGAGTTTTCACCCAAATAGAGTTTTCACCCAAATAGAGTTTTCACACACAAAAAAACAATCATAGTCTAAACATGGTAGTGTGCTTGTCTATGTGAACATGTATGTGTATAAATTCAATAATCAAATGTGGGATATAAAAATACATATGCGGAGCAGGCCGCAAACAGTGAGCGGACATTTACTTTCGTGTCTATAGTTAGATTATAGCTAATCCCGTGCCAGCGCAAAGGCGGATGTCTACAGTTCTCCTATTTCCTGCGTCTGACAATGTTGTTGTTGTTGTTGTTGTGTTGTAGATGAGCAGCTGAATGCGGAGGAGAAGAAAAAGAGGAAACAGAGAAGGAACAGAACTACATTCAACAGCAGCCAGTTGCAGGCTCTGGAGAGGGTGTTTGAGAGGACACACTACCCTGACGCCTTCGTCAGAGAGGACCTGGCACGCAGGGTCAACCTCACAGAGGCACGGGTGCAGGTAGGACCATAGTAAGCGATTTTGTATGCGCGCATTTATTTGTTGTATGGGTGGACCCATCGGGGACAGAACCCACAGCTTTGGTGTTGCAAGTACCATGCTCCACCAACTGAGCCACAGAGGACCCCCCTCGTCATAAGAAAGACTCCCCAGCAAAATCCTAATAGGACCTAATAGGACCAATTGAACCTTGTAGCCTATTTACGTAACTCGGACAAGATAGTGTACAATATCTACACATTCTTCAATCATCTCGGGTAGATCTTGATGGTACACTTGTGTATGTGTGTGTGTGTGTGTTTGTGTGTGTCTGTGTGTGCGAGAGAGAGAGAGAGAGAGAGAGAGAGAGAGAGAGAGAGAGAGAGAGAGAGAGAGAGAGAGAGAGAGAGAGAGAGAGAGAGAGAGAGAGAGAGAGAGAGAGAGAGAGAGAGAGAGAGAGAGAGAGAGAGAGAGAGAGAGCAAACACATCTGCGATTAATGCGTACCAGAGTGAGATGCAGAAATCCTTTGATAAAAGAGACTTTGGGCTCATTCCTGAAGTAGTGCGTAAGTGGACACTGTGCCTCCAAGAGCCTCAGCGCTCCCAAAGCGTTAAATAATGGATTTGATTTCAGTGTGGAACGCCATTATTAGTAATCCCAGTCAGGCCCCTTGATCTACTAATAAAGGAGACTTGTGGCAGTGTGTGTGTGTGTGTGTGTGTGTGTGTGTGTGTGTGTGTGTGTGTGTGTGTGTGTGTGCGTGCGTGCGTGCGTGCGTGCGTGCGTGCGTGCGTGCGTGCGTGCGTGCGTGCGCCGTGAAGAACAAAACGTGTGAGTGTGTGTGGTTGAGTGTCACAGGCTCGAAACACTGTGAGGAAGTTTGGTTGTTGAAAGGACAGTGTTTGGTTATCATGCTGAGCGATACTGCTGTATTATGTTACAGTATCTATAGATATGAACAAAGGTTTGAAGAATTGCCTGTTCGAACATGCATGTAAACCTATTTTACACATTGTAAACATGTAAAACATGGATGTCATGGAGAAGTAGTTAATATCATTACATTTAGGAGCTAGATATGATATAAGTTCTAAAATACTGTATAAAGATGAGTGCTAATTTACATAGATGTATATTGTCAAGGATTTATAAAAGGTATTAAAATATGGTTATTTACTATAATTTATATATATATCATTATTGTCATTATCAATTGGACTGCTTTCATTCGAGGGTCCAATGTATGTTAATTCCTTGAATGAGAATGTTCTCTCACATTCTGCTGTTTTTCTCCAGGTGTGGTTTCAGAATAGAAGGGCCAAGTTCCGTCGGAATGAGCGCGCCATGTTGGCCAGCAAGAACGCCTCGCTCCTCAAGTCCTACTCCGGGGACGTCACGGCCATAGAGCAGCCCATCGTACCCCGCCCTGCCCCCCGCCCAAACGATTACCTGTCATGGGGTAGTGCCTCTCCTTACAGGTAGAACCTCTCGCTCCTGTCCTGACTCCCCTGCGTCCTCAGTCTCCCTCTCTCACTCTACCCACCCATTCCTCTAGCAATAATCACATCTAACCGTACCACCCCTTCCTGACCACCACCCTTACCTCAGACCCCAAACCCTCCATAACACCCCACCATCCATAACCCCCAACCCTCTTTCCCCTCACTAACACTAACACCCCCACCACCCCTAACCTCCAGCCCTCTTTCCACTCACTAACACCCCACCACCCCTAACCTCCAGCCCTCTTAACACCCCACCACCACTAACCTCCAGCCCTCTTTCCCCTCTAACACCCCACCACCCTCACTAACACCCCACCACCCCTAACCTCCAGCCCTCTTTCCCCTCACTAACACCCCACCACCACTAACCTCCAGCCCTCTTTCCCCTCACTAACACCCCACCACCCCTAACCTCCAGCCCTCTTTCCCCTCACTAACATCCCACCACCCCTAACCTCCAGCCCTCTTTCCCTCACTAACACCCCACCACCCCTAACCTCCAGCCCTCTTTCCCTCACTAACACCCCACCACCCCTAACCTCCAGCCCCTTTCCCCTCACTAACACCCCACCACCCCTAACCTCCAGCCCTCTTTCCCCTCACTAACACCCCACCACCCCTAACCTCCAGCCCCATCTCCCTTCCATTAACACCCCACCACCCCTAACCTCCAGCCCCATCTCCCTTCCATTAACACCCCACCACCCCTAACCTCCAGCCCCATCTCCCTTCCATTAATACCCCACTGCTGTCTGTTGTTGTTTCATTTTCCTCCCTTTACATCTCACCTCCCCCACCTTCTACACTCACCTGTACATACTCCTCCTATTTACACTAACCCCTATAGATCCCTCTTTTGGTCCTCTTGCCACCTGGGAAACTGTCACTTTATTCAACCTTGGCTTTGATAAACAATAGTCAGGTTTAGTTCATAGTGTGTTTAGTTTTGGGGATTTGTGCTATAAGTAAAGTTAGAAAAGCATGACCTTGTTTATCAAAGCTTCAGTGATAAAATTCAGTCAGACCCCCCTCTCTCTCTTTTCTCTCTCTCTCTCTCTCTCTCTCTCTCTCTCTCTCTCTCTCTCTCTCTCTCTCTCTCTCTCTCTCTCTCTCTCTCTCTCTCTCTCTCTCTCTCTCTCTCTCTCTCTCTCTCTCTCTCTCTCATTTTATTTTCTCCAGCTCTACACTCTCTCCAAGGACTTTCCATATACACTACCATTCAAAAGTTCGGGGTCACTTAAAAATGTCCTTGTTTTTTAAAGAATAGCACATTTTTGTTGTCCATTGAAATAACATCAAATTGATCAGAAATACAGTGTAGACATTATTAATGTTGTAAATAAGTATTGAGAGTTCCTCTGTCCAGTGTCTGTGTGCTTTTGCCCATCTTAATCTTTTCCTTTTATTGGCCAGTCCGAGATATGGCTTTTTCTTTGCAACTCTGCCTAGAAGGTCAGCATCCCGGAGTCACCTCTTCACTGTTGACGTTGAGACTGGTGTTTTGCGGGTACTATTTAATGAAGCAGCCAGTTGAGGACTTGTGAGGCATCTGTTTCTTAAACTAGATACTCTAATATACTTTTCTTCTTGCTCAGTTGTGCACCGGGGGCCTCCCACTCCTCTTTCTATTCTGGTTAGAGCCAGTTTGCACTGTTCTGTGAAGGGAGTAGAACACAGCTTTGTATCAGATCTTCAGTTTCTTGGCAATTTCTCGCATGGAAGAGCCTTCATTTCTCAGAACAAGAATAGACTGACGAGTGTCAGAAGAAAGGTCTTTGTTTCTTGTCATTTTGAGCCTGTAATCAAACCCACAAATGCTGATGCTCCAGATACTAAACTAGTCTAAACAAGGCCAGTTATTTTTGCTTCTTTAATCAGGACAACATTTCAGCTGTGCTAACATAATTGCAAAAGGGTTTTCTACTGATCAATTAGCTTTTAAAATTATAAACTTGGATTAGCTAACACAACGTGCCATTGGAACACAGGAGTGATGGTTGCTGATAATGGGCCTCTGTATGCCTATGTAGATATTCCATAAAACAAATCTACCGTTTCCAGCTACAATAGTCATTTACAACATTAACAATGTCTACACTGTATTTCTGATCAATTTGATGTTATTTTAATGGACAAAAAAATGCTTTTCTTTAAAAATAACAAGGACATTTTTAAGTGACCCCAAACTTTTAATGTTAGTGTACTATAATGATACCCTGTCCATGGCAGTTGCAATCGGAGACCTGTATTTCCAAACCATTATGCATGAATGTTTTGTATAATATATGGTGGCATTGCACAATATAGATCTAGTCCTATTCCTAGATCTATAAAGTATCTATAAAAAGGTCAGTCTCTCTCTCTTTCTTTTTCTTCCTTCTCTCAATTCTTCTTAACAGAAGGGATGGGGCGAGATCCAATGACCCTCATGAGGAGGTGATAATCTGAAAACAAACTGTATTAAATCCACTGTTGACCCTTGCGACCTTCTCTGCAATACAAAACCAAGTAATGAACATTAGAGCAACAGCAGGCTCCACTGGGCAGGATTTTTTGTGACTCTGGTTACATTGGTTGTGATTTACAGTCTTCCCCCCCTTATGAAACTCAGTATAAAAGGTTTGACCTGGTTGCTACAGCCAAAAGCTCCATTCTCCAATTGGACCTCAGTGGGGAACACTTTTCTGGCCTGGCTGTATGCACTAGTGGATAGTCACATGACCAGAAGTAATACCAGTGAATACTATCGCACTAATGTGGTCGTGCTAACACATACATTTAAACACCATTTATATATTCTTATTAAGCTGGTACCCAATGCCGGAGGGAGGGCCAATGCGAGTACCACAGAAAATGCTGCCCTCAGAAAGCAAGTACTCTTTCACTTTACTTCATGTGGTTCCTTTCTTTTTTTCTTCTTTTTTTTTGGCTTGTAGTCCTGATATTTAAAAAAACAACAACATTGCCATCATTAAAAACACTACCAAAATCTTGACTTTCACAGCCATGAACAATTCAACACATTTAATGTTTTTCATCATTATGAGTTTTGCGATGTTAATATCGATGCTATTCTAGTTGAACTCACACTGCTATGTTGGCTCGATCGCCGCTGGTTACAGTTCTATCTGACCGTTTCCCTCTGTTCCGTTCTCTCCTCCAGTACCATGGCAACCTACCCCCCCACATGTTCCAACCCCAATACATCCCAGGGAATGAACATGGCTAACAGCATCGCCAACCTGCGGCTCAAAGCCAAGGAGTACAGCTTGAACCAGGTGCCCACGGTTAACTGAGGAGAGAGGGGGGAGAGAGTGCTTCACGGTGGGGCTGGGGGCAGGAGCAGGGACTCTCTCTCTCTCACGTCTGTCCCACACAGAAAGACAGTCAGACCCCAGCCTGACCCCCACAGGGATGATCAAGATCTGACCACCCTCCATGGAATTTTAGCTTGAAGTCTCCTCTCGCTCCAGAGCGTCGTCGCTATAGTGATGGACGTGCTTCCTATACTGTCCTCATACCTGAAGCATCAGATGAGAAAGCAAGTGACGCGGGGGAAATCTGAGAGGCTGTTTCTGTGAGCTGCCTCTCTCCTGTCCTGAGCATCGCTGAAATGTCGCTGTCTGTACCTTCCAATGATACCAAAGACATCGAGACTGAGACTGGATGCTTCAGTAGTTTCTATTATTTCTTTCAATTTGGTGTTGACTGAATGAAAGGCTCATTTCCAAAGATATCAATGGAGAGGTGTTCTCTCAGACCCTGACAAAATAAATCTGATTGTCAGACTGTCAGTGTCCGTCTATAGTTTGACTCACGTTCAAGACCACAGTGCCTTGCTGGGGGTGAGGAGGAGACACCAGTATGGGCTACTTTTCAAATGGAATGTCTTTTTATAATAGAGCTGATCAATAGGATTATAACACCAGGGATGGGATGAGCAACATAACGCTCAACAACAACAAACAACAACAAGGACTTATCCATGCAAATTGGGAGGTCGCAAACATTTATACATTTAAAGAATTTTAGTTTTCACATACTGTATCTTTCTATTTTATGCCACTGACAAGCAAACTTTATTTTCCCGACGCATTCCGATTCATGTAATGGTGCACCATACCGGAAAGGCTAATGTAACCTATTTCTGAATCCAAGACTGTAGTTTCTCTTAATCTTGGTATGATATCCTTTATTTGTAACAGATAATCATGTATATGAATAAAATACACTTCAAGCAAAGTAAAGCCACTGTGTCAGACTCACAGGGTTGAAGACTATCTGAGAGTTGCACCATCCATCCGTGACATCCACATGAAGTACTTAAACAGACATAAAGATGTGATCGCTTTTAGAATCATTTCATGTTATTTTCACAATGCAGTGTTTTTTGAGCCCCTGAGTGAACAAAGTGAATCATAACAACTTTTTACTTTGGTTAGTTTTATCTTCCTATGACTCAAGGGAGGACTTATCCAAATAGGACTTATCCATAGAGAACCTTCATACTTACATAAAATAACCGTAACAGCAAGTCTAATTTCCATTCGACCACTACAACAGAGACCATTTCCAACACTGGCTTTGTTTAACAAATATATATAAGAAGTAGTACCTTTGAAGTAGTGGCTGTTTGGAGAGGAAATGGGTTTTTGGAAGTTGTGCAAGTCCCCTTAAAAGTGTTTTATAACCCGGAGACAGACTTCTGCTTCAGAATAATTTGACTCTTCAAACCTCAAGCTGTTCCCGATGTGCTGATTACTACAAACTGAAATATTCCATCTTTAAAAAGTGGATATTTATGAGGAGGGAAATCCTCTCTCTAATACTGGGTGCCCAGTGGCCTCGTTGTGCTCAGCGGCTGTCACCAAGAGGTGTTTCTACTCACTGGCCCTTCATTACCTGTTGTAAACTGCTGATGTTTGACATCTCAGCAGTTCGGTCCAAGCCTTTTTACACCTTGTCCTTAGTACACCTTGGTGTGTATGAGAAAGTTATTATTTTCAGGCAGTGTTTGGGTTTGCTTTTGGCTGTATTGGTTTTTGACTGCATTACCCACTTTGGAGGTTTTCTGTATGGTAGTCTATATGGGATGGTACTAGGTGTCGGTTGCGTGGCCGTGGCATGTCCGTACAGCAGAGTGGCGCCCTGGCTCACCTTTCACGGCCAGGCCAGGCTGACCTGAAGTGATTCCAGATGTTCAGCCCCCTCTAACCCCCGCCCCCTGTACCCCTCCTCGCCTCTCGTCCTCCACACCCCTCGCCCCAGGCCTTGGCCACTCCATCAGGCCTGACAGCGTCCCCTCAGATGGGCGTCTCTCTCTACACCCGCGCAGATAACATACAAGCAGCTCCCCCCTCCTCCCTCCTCCACTCCCCCCTTTGCTCCACATCTGGATCCCATTACAGAGGAGACAGTCAGTGAGAGGGGGGAGAGACAGTCTGTGTGTGTGTGTGTGTGTGTGTGTGTGTGTGTGTGTGTGTGTGTGTGTGTGTGTGTGTGTGTGTGTGTGTGTGTGTGAGAGAGAGAGAGAGAGAGAGAGCGAGCTAGAGGGAGTAAGAGAGAGGTGGTGTAGCATCAACTTCAGCCTCCATACATTACTCTATATCTGCTCTTCTTCACTTTCCATCTCTTATTATTTATCATTCTCTTTTCTGTCTCTGTCCTTTCGATCTCCTTCTCTCCGTTTCCTCTTCTCTTATTGCTTCCCTCTCGTCTCTTCCCACGACCGTCCGCATTCTTTGTCCAACTGTCACTGCCATATGATCACGGATCTTATATTAATGAGAGGTTTTGGATTGGGCTTCACTTTGCACAGAAAACTCCCGAGCTCAAGAGGTTGAGTGAAATAAGGCACAGCTGTTAACAGTGTGTGGTTCGGGTGAACAACCAAAAGAATGTCCTGAATTGTGGAGTTTCCACGCAGGGAGAGTCTAGTTGACTGAGAGAATCCAGTGTTTGTGTGATTAAGTCAGTTAAACTTCACATTCTCTTAAATACAGATGCAACAGCCATGGGATAAACAAAGCCTAGCCTGCAGTCAAGTTTCATTATGAACATAATCCATTCACCTTAGAGCCATTTCAATTTACTTAATGGCAGGCTACATTTGTTCATCACAATTTTAAAATGAGTACATTTTAAAATCATAAATACTCATTCACCTTGTTTGGATATCTAACTAATTTATGTCGGCTAGGTGTGTGTAGCATGGGCCTGAAAACACTACGCTTATTTAGACAAAATGCCACATAAATGTCCATTTTCTTGCAACACATCCTAAAGATCACACCCATGCTTTCTTCTCTCAAAGAAAGCGAATAAATTGTGAGACAAACATTTTGGGTCGTGTTAACCGGCATGGTTGGTACTGGATGAATTTGCACTTTAATTTCCTCCGACGCGAGTGGCCACCGGGTACCGACCAAAACAACAATTATGGTGACTGACATGACGTGTGTTCTGAGACATCGTCACCATATAATCACAGTCAGATTTCCTCTGCGTACAACACATATTCCCCATGCACAGCCAAAGTATTTACAGTATTTGCTGCTGGAAGGGTGTTTACGAATATGAATAGAATTTGATTGAGAGGTTTGGCTCAAGAGACTCCGAGGGGAACACAGGCGCAGGTTTGCCTCAGAACATTGCAGCTTTCATCATGCGCGGGAACAGGGAGCTGGGGAGGAATGTGCACCGCTGAGAGTGAGCTGCCTGACCCCTACAATCCCCCAAAATACCCAAGCAGCATATCTTTCCCAACCCTTAGGCCTAAATTTTATTTTTTGCTTTATGGAATCCTAACTTCATGTTGTAAAAATGGACTTAGGCTACACGCAATCTACCGACTACTCCATAGGCCCTTTTCCTGCCACCGGAAATGGCACACTTCAGCCAAAAATTTGTTTTCAAGGTCACTAATGTTTGTACTTCAGATTTCAACGATTGACTAAACCGATCTAATATCAAAGAGAGCGATATTATTTTTCTGATCGGCTGATGAATAGCTAATATCTAAAGCATGGAGCCTAATCAGAATTGATGATGACAGTCAGATTTCTTCTGATTGAATCTAGAAAGAGGAGGCCTATATGATACGGGCCTAGCACAGTGGGTAGGCTTCTTAGGCCATTGTTCTCTTGAAGACGACTAACAGCCACTCTAGTCAACAACAGGTAAATGAACGAGCTACGGGAACGTTTGCGATGGTTTCCACAAACTACTACGTGACTAGCAGCCATCTTGCATGGACCGGGATCCAACAGGTAATACATGCCTACAATAGCGGCTCACCTCACCTGCCTGACATCTTCCCCAGATAACAAGCTCTCTTCTTCCCTCTGCTGGCTGCTACCTCTCCATGCAGTAATGTCACCACTGGTCAAGTGGGCCACTGAGTCAAACCAACAGATAGCATGTTGTTACAGTAGGCTACATACAGTGTGCGTACCGAACGTACACTCATAAAATGAAATATACACATCTTACTTTGTGTAAAGTTAGTTGTAATTATTATGAACATTTATCACTTGTTCGGATGAAGAATTGTGTAAAGGATAAGTTATAAAGCGATCTAACGTGATGGGCTGTGAACATCATTTCAAGCAAACTGTCAGTGAAACATTTCTGAAAAACAGTCCAGTGTCTGTGGCATTAAAAATGTCTGTAGTGTAAATAGTTTAAGGTTGACGGGTAGAAAAAAGGCAGAGCTTCCTGCACTCCTTTTTTAAGTAACTCAGTCAGGGTTTCAACTTACCTTTAAGAGTTACACATTTGGTAGTGCATCAGCAGTTTTCCACTTATGTCAGTCACTCAATTACCCTACGTCAGCTAACATGTTTTAGATTGCTAGGTAAGGTAGTCTAGCCAGCTATCTACACATTGTAGTAGGCCTAATCATTACCAAATTACTGACCGGGGTGCAGGGCATGTGCTCAGGGACCCCGATTGATTTTGTTAGTCAGTCTCACACACATATCATATGAACATGGCATAAGTTTTGGCAAAACGTTTAAGAATGACAGAAAATGTGCTTCAAAACTGCAACACTTTGGGCCTCCTGAGTGGCTCTGTGGTCTAAGGCACTGCATCGCAGTGCTTGAGGCGTTACTACAGACCCGGGTTTGTTCCCGGGGCTGTGTCACAGCCGGCCATGATCACAACCAGCCACAATTCAAATCAAATCAAATCAAATGTATTTATATAGCCCTTCGTACATCAGCTGATATCTCAAAGTGCTGTACAGAAACCCAGCCTAAAACCCCAAACAGCAAACAATGCAGGTGTAAAAGCACGGTGGCTAGGAAAAACTCCCTAGAAAGGCCAAAACCTAGGAAGAAACCTAGAGAGGAACCGGGCTATGTGGGGTGGCCAGTCCTCTTCTGGCTGTGCCGGGTAGAGATTATAACAGAACATGACCAAGATGTTCAAATGTTCATAAATGACCAGCATGGTCAAATAATAATAAGGCAGAACAGTTGAAAATGGAGCAGCAGCACAGTCAGGTGGACTGGGGACAGCAAGGAGCCATCATGTCAGGTAGTCCTGGGGCACGGTCCTAGGGCTCAGGTCCTCCGAGAGAGAGAAAGAAAGAGAGAATTAGAAAGAGCATATGTGGGGTGGCCAGTCCTCTTCTGGCTGTGCCGGGTGGAGATTATAACAGAACGTGGCCAAGATGTTCAAATGTTCATAAATGACCAGCATGGTTGAATAATAGTAAGGCAGAACAGTTGAAACTGGAGCAGGAGCATGGCCAGGTGGACTGGGGACAGCAAGGAGTCCTCATGTCAGGTAGTCCTGGGACATGGTCCTAGGGCCCAGGCCAGTTGAAACTGGAGCAGCAGCATGGCCAGGTGGACTGGGGACAGCAAGGAGTCATCATGTCAGGTAGTCCTGGGGCATGGTCCTAGGGCTCAGGTCCTCCGAGAGAGAGAAAGAAAGAGAGAAGGAGAGAATTAGAGAACGCACACTTAGATTCACACAGGACACCTGAATAGGACAGGAGAAGTACTCCAGATAAACAAACTGACCCTAGCCCCCGACACATAAACTACTGCAGCATAAATACTGGAGGCTGAGACAGGAGGGGTCAGGAGACACTGTGGCCCCATCCGAGGACACCCCGGACAGGGCCAAACAGGAAGGATATAACCCCACCCACTTTGCCAAAGCACAGCCCCCACACCACTAGAGGGAAATCTTCAACCACCAACTTACCATCCTGAGACAAGGCCGAGTATAGCCCACAAAGATCTCCGACACGGTACAACCCAAGGGGGGGAACCCAGACAGGCCGACCACAACAGTGAATCAACCCACCCAGGTGACGCACCCCCCCAGGGACGGCACGAGAGAGCCCCAGCAAGCCAGTGACTCAGCCCCCGTAACAGGGTTAGAGGCAGAGAATCCCAGTGGAAAGAGGGGAACCGGCCAGGCAGAGACAGCAAGGGCGGTTCGTTGCTCCAGAGCCTTTCCGTTCACCTTCCCACTCCTGGGCCAGACTACACTCAATCATATGACCCACTGAAGAGATGAGTCTTCAGTAAAGACTTAAAGGTTGAGACCTTTTGCGTCTCTGACATGGGTAGGCAGACCGTTCCATAAAAATGGAGCTCTATAGGAGAAAGCCCTGCCTCCAGCTGTTTGCTTAGAAATTTAGGGACAATTTGCGTCTTTGACTGTAGCGTACGTGTAGGTATGTACGGCAGGACCAAATCAGAGAGGTAGGTAGGAGCAAGCCCATGTAATGCTTTGTAGGTTAGCAGTAAAACCTTGAAATCAGCCCTTGCTTTGACAGGAAGCCAGTGTAGAGAGGCTAGCACTGGAGTAATATGATCAAATTTTTTGGTTCTAGTCAGGATTCTAGCAGCCGTATTTAGCACTAACTGAAGTTTATTTAGTGCTTTATCCGGGTAGCCGGAAAATAGAGCATTGCAGTAGTCTAACCTAGAAGTGACAAAAGCATGGATTAATTTTTCTGCATCATTTTTGGACAGAAAGTTTCTGATTTTTGCAATGTTACGTAGATGGAAAAAAGCTGTCCTCGAAATGGTCTTGATATGTTCTTCAAAAAGAGATCAGGGTCCAGAGTAACGCCGAGGTCCTTCACAGTTTTATTTGAGACGACTGTACAACCATTAAGATTAATTGTCAGATTCAACAGAAGATCTCTTTGTTTCTTGGGACCTAGAACAATCATCTCTGTTTTGTCCGAGTTTAATAGTAGAAAGTTTGCAGCCATCCACTTCCTTATGTCTGAAACACATGCTTCTAGCGAGGGCAATTTTGGGGCTTCACCATGTTTCATTGAAATGTACAGCTGTGTGTCATCCGCATAGCAGTGAAAGTTTACATTATGTTTTCGAATAACATCCCCAAGAGGTAAAATATATAGTGAAAACAATAGTGGTCCTAAAACAGAACCTTGAGGAACACCGAAATGTACAGTTGATTTGTCAGAGGACAAACCATTCACAGAGACAAACTGATATCTTTCCGACAGATAAGACCTAAACCAGGCCAGAACATGTCCGTGTAGACCAATTTGGGTTTTCAATCTCTCCAAAAGAATGTGGTGATCGATGGTATCAAAAGCAGCACTAAGGTCTAGGAGCACGAGGACAGATGCAGAGCCTCGGTCCGATGCCATCAAAATGTCATTTACCACCTTCACAAGTGCCGTCTCAGTGCTATGATGGGGTCTAAAACCAGACTGAAGCATTTCGTATACATTGTTTGTCTTCAGGAAGACAGTGACAACAGCCTTCTCTAAAATCTTTGAGAGGAATGGAAGATTCGATATAGGCCGATAGTTTTTTATATTTTCTGGGTCAAGGTTTGGCTTTTTCAAGAGAGGCTTTATTACTGCCACTTTTAGTGAGTTTGGTACACATCCAGTGGATAGAGAGCCGTTTATTATGTTCAACATAGGAGGGCCAAGCACAGGAAGCAGCTCTTTCAGTAGTTTAGTTGGAATAGGGTCCAGTATACAGCTTGAAGGTTTAGAGGCCATGATTATTTTCATCATTGTGTCAAGAGATATAGTACTAAAACACTTGAGCGTCTCTCTTGATCCTAGGTCCTGGCAGAGTTGTGCAGACTCAGGACAACTGAGGTTTGGAGGAATACGCAGGTTTAAAGAGGAGTCCGTAATTTGCTTTCTAATAATCATAATCTTTTCCTCAAAGAAGTTCATGAATTTATCACTGCTAAAGTGCAAGTCATCCTCTCTTGGGGAATGCTGCTTTTTAGTTAGCTTTGCCACAGTATCAAAAAGGAATTTCGGATTGTTCTTATTTTCCTCAATTAAGTTAGAAAAATAGGACGATCGAGCAGCAGTAAGGGCTCTTCGGTACAATTGGCCCAGCGTTGTCCGGGTTAGGGGATGGTTTAGCCGGGTCGACTTTACTTGGCTCATCACGCTTTACCGTCTCCTTGTAGCAGGCCGGGCGCCTGCAAACTGTCCTCGGTTGTCAGTTGAAAGGTGTTTCCTCCAACAGGTTGGTGCGGCTGGCTTCCGGGTTAAATTGGCAGGTGATAAGGAAGCGCGGTTTGGCAGGTCATGTTTCAGAGGACGCATGACTTGACCTTTGCCTCCTGAGCCTGTTGGGGAGTTGCAGTGGATGAGACAAGATTGAAATTGGGGAGAAAAAGTGGGTTACAAAAATAATTCATAAAAACTGCCACGCTTTGTTCTACACTTTTTCTTAAACACTTTTTCTATGGATTTTTTATGTTTTTATTGCAGGACATTAACTTTAACACTGCAACAACATTTTTGCAAGAAAACATTTACTGGAAGAACTGTGCTGATGTAAAGTTTGGTAAGATAATTTCGGTATAATCTACCTCAGTCTATGTGACCACGTTTTCCAAAAACTCTGTTAAATATCTGCTAAGAATTCAAATTTAAAGATGTCTGCAGAAAGAATGTCAGCTATGACATGGCACCTTGACTTTGAAAACGTTTATTTGGTTATTGAACAACAGTAAGGGAAGTGGATTTACACCCAGTAACGGAATTGCAGTAATGGAATTTCATCATGGGTTCCTGATCTGTACTACACAGAAATACATCATTATGAATATGAATGGCAATCTCTTCATGGTGATGTATCCCTAAATAGATACACAAATATTGCCTCTAGATTGTAAACTGACATGGTCAAAAGATATTGATGCAATGGTAGCTAAGATGGGGAGATATGTGCTTCTGGATATCAGGACAGCAATTACACACCTCATAGTGGACAAAGATTTTTTTCTTTAATGAGTCAGACGTGAAGGATTTACTTCAGACACCCAACAAAGCCCAAATCCTCATCAATTGCATGAAGAAGAGACGGAGATATCGGGGACGTAGGTCTGGGTGCCTTGTAAGGATCTGAGGTGAGTGCGTAATCCGCCTCTACAATCAGTCCTATTGGCCAACGTGCAATCATTGTATAATAAATTAGCTCTGATCAAGACTATGCTACCAACGGGACATTAAAAACTGTAATATCTTATGTTTCACTGAGTCGTGGCTGAACGACACATGGATAACATACAGCTGGCTGGATTTGTGCATCGGCAAGATAGAAAAGCTGCCTCCGGTAAGACAAGGGATGGCGGTCTGTGTCTATTTGTAAATAACAGCTGGTGCGTGAAATCAAATATTAAGGAATTCTCTAGGTTTTGCTCGCCTAAAGTAGAGTATCTCATGATAAGCTGTAGACCATTTACAAGAGAGTTTTTATCTATATTTTTCAAAGCTGTCTATTTACAAATTGACCACGAAGACCACACTCAAAGAGCTGTATAAGGCCATAAGCAAACAAGAAAGTAGGTGGCCAGATGACGCAGATGCTAAGCTACAGGACTGTTTTGCTAGCACAGACTGGAATATGTTCCGCGATTCTTCAGATGAAATTGAAAAGTACACCACATCAGTCACTGGCTTCATCAATAAGTACATCGATGACGTCATCCCCACAGTGACCGTACGTACATAACCCAACCAGAAGCCATGGATTACAGGCAACATACGCACTGAGCTAAAGGGAAGAGGTGCCACTTTCAAGGAGCGAGAATCTAACCCGGACACTTACAAGAACTCCTGCTATGCCCTCCGATGAACCATCAAACAGGCAAAGCATCAAAACAGGACAATGATTGAATCGTACAACACCGGCT
This sequence comes from Oncorhynchus gorbuscha, assembly GCF_021184085.1. NCBI lineage: Eukaryota > Metazoa > Chordata > Actinopteri > Salmoniformes > Salmonidae > Oncorhynchus > Oncorhynchus gorbuscha. The sequence goes on from NC_060178.1 coordinate 44,053,605, forward strand.
CCGACGCTTGTTGGATGCTGCAGGGATTGCAAACTATTATGGACTACAAAGGGAAGCAAAGCCGCGAGCTGCCCAGTGACACAAGCCTATCTAACTAGTTAAATGACTTCTATGCTCGCTTCAAGGGAAGCAACATGGAAGCATTCATGAGAGCATCAGGTGTGCCCGACGACTGTGTGATCAAGCTCTCCGTAGCCGATGTGAGTAAGACCTTTAAACAGGTCAAACATTCACAAAGCTGCAGGGCCAGATGGATTACCAGGACGTGTACTCCGAGCATGCGCTGACCAACTGGCAAGTGTCTTCACTGACATTTTCAACCTCTCCCTGATCAAGTCTGTAATACCAACGTGTTTCAAGCAGACCACCATTGTCCGTGTCCCCAAGAACACCAAGGTAACCTTCCTAAATGACTACTGATCCATAGCACTCACATCTGTAGCCATGAAGTGCTTTGAAAGGCTGGTCATGGCTAACAACACCATGATCCCAGAAACCCTAGACCCACTCCAATTTGCATACCACTCCAACAGATCCAATGATGACGCAATCTCTATTGCACTCCACAGTGCCCTTTCCCACCTGGACAAAAAGGAACACCTATGTGAAAATGCTATTCATTGTCTGCAGCTCAGCATTCAACACCACAGTGCCCTCAAACCTTCCCACTAAGCTAAGGACCCTGGGACTAAACACCTCCCTCTGCAACTGGATCCTGGACTTCCTGATTGGCTGCCCCCAGGTGGTAAGGGTAGGTAACAACACATCTACCACACTGGGCCTCAACACAGGGGCCCCTCAGGGGTATGTGCTCAGTCCCCCCCTGTACTCCCTGTTCACTCATGTCTCCATGGCCAAGCATGACTCCAACACCATCATTAAGTTTGCCAACAACACAGCAGTGGTAGTCCTGATCACCGACAACAATGAAACAGCCTATAGGGAGGAGGTCAGAGACCTGGCAGTGTGGTGCCAGGATAACAACCTCTCCCTCAACTTGATCAAGACAGAGGATATGATTGTGGATTACAGGAAAAGGAGGACATATCACACCCCCATTCTCATCGACGGGGTTGTAGTGGAGCAGGTTGAGAGCTTCAAGTTCCTTGGTGTCCACTTCACCAACAAACTATCATGTTCCAAACACACCAATACAGTCATGAAGAGGGCACGACAATGCCTATTCTCCCTCAGGAGACTGAAAAGATTTGGCATAGGTCCTCAGATTCTCAAAAATTTCTACAGTTGCACCATCGAGAGCATCCTGATTGGTTGCATCACTGTGTGGTATGGTAACTGCTCAGCCTTCGACCGCAAGGCAATACTGAGAGTAGTGCGTACAGCCCAGTGCATCACTTGGGCCAAACTTCCAGCCATCCAGGATCTTTATACCAGGCGGTGAATAAGGCCCTAAAAATTGCCAAAGAATCCAGTCACCCAAGTCACAGACTGTTCTCTTTGCTACCACATGGCAAGTGGTACCGGAGCACCAAGTCTAGGTCCAAAGGCTTCTTAACAGCTTCTACCCCCAAGCCATAAGACTCCTAAACAGCTAATCAAATGACTACCCAAATGACTATTTGCATTGCCCCCCCCCTTCTCATGTTTACGCTGCTGCTACTCTCTGCTTACTATCTATGCATAGTCACTTTACCTCTACCTACATATTACCTCAACTAACTGACTCTGTACTGGTACCCGCTGTATATGGCCTCGCTACTGCTTTTTTATTGTTGCTCTTTAATTATTTGTTATTTTTCTACATGCTTTTCTCTTTTTTTACTTCATTTTATTTTAGTAAATACTTTCTTTAAATGTATTTTTCTTAAAACTGCATTTTTGGTCAAGGGATAATAAGTAAGGATTTCATGATGGCACATGTGACAAATAACATTTGATTTGTGGGGATGGTATTCTCAGGGTGATGAGAGTGTTGGGTTTGCGCCAGACATATCATATTCCTTGATGGCCAAAAAGCTCAATTTCCACCTCATCTGACCAGAGTACCTTCTTCCATATGTTTGGGGACTCTCCCACATGCCTTTTGGCAAACACCAAACATGTTCGCTTATTTCTTTAAGCAATGGCTTTTTTTCTGGCCATAAAGCCCCGTGAAGTGTATGGCTTAAAGTGCTATGGACAGATACTCCAATCTCTGCTGTGGAGCTTTGCAGCTCCTTCAAGGTTATCTTTGGTCCCTCTCTGATTAATTCCCTCCTTGCCTGACCCATGAGTTTCTGTGGGCAACCCTCTCTTGGCAGGTTTGTTGCAATGCCATATTCTTTCCTTTTTTGAATAATGGTGCTGTGTGGGATATATTTTTATGTATATTTTTTTATATCCCAACCCTGATCTGTACTTTGCCACAACCTTGTCCCTGACCTGTTTGAAGAGCTCCATGGCCATTTGCTTATACCTTTATTTAACAAGGCAAGTCAGTTAAAGAACAAATGATTATTTTAGGAACAGTGGGATAAGTTACAGAACGACAGATCTTTACCCTTGTCAGCTCAGGGATTCGATCTTGCAACCTTTCAGTTACTAGTCCAACACTCTAACCACTAGACTACCTGTGACCCTTGATTAGTGGTGTTGCAAACTCTGGGGCCTTTCAGAACACGTGGATATATACTAAGATCATGTGACAGATCATGTGACACTTCACATGGTGGACTTTATTTAATTAATTATGTGACTTCTGAAGGTAATTGGTCACACCAGATCATATTTAGGGGCTTTATAGCAAAGGGGGTGAATACATACGTATCCACCAATTTTCAATTTTTTATTTATTTATTTATTTTGAAAGTTATTTTTTAAATTTCACTTCACCAATTTGGACTATTTTGTGTATGTCCATTACATGAAATCCAAATAAAAATCTATTTAAGTTACAGGTTGTAATGCACCAAAATAGGAAAAACGCCAAGGGGGCTGAATACTTTTGCAAGGCACTGTAAACTGTTGTTTTGAAAGTGAAATGTCACCCACAGTATTGTCATCAACCAAATTTCAACATAAACAAGACTTGTATAAATGATGTGGCATTTGTACCTTTAAAACGACATCAGATCTTCAGCATTATGTCCACGATCAGAAAAAAAAAACATATGCTGGGAAGCACCTCCTACTGGAGAATTGATATATTTACAGCAGGGGTAGGAAACTCTGGAAACCCTTTTACAGCACTGTTTCCATTCAATTGGGTTTTTATGTACTGAACGCAGCCCTGACCAACTGAGCTAATTGATCAGTTCAGTGATTGCCTAAATTTGACACACCTGATCTTCCAGGTAAGTTAAATTAAAAACCCGAATCACCTGTGGCACTCCAGAACAGCTACCTTTTAGTCTCCCATCCAGGATTTTAACTAAGCCCAGTAGTGCTTAGCTAGGATGTTTGTCATTGACTATTACCAACTTATTATTGTTAGAATGACTGTTGAGTGAACTCCACTCAAAAACGAAGTAGAATCACCATTGCTATCAGAGCAAATTAAAGGCCTCGGCTTTCAAATTCTGGTTGAATACAATATGCCCAGGGTTTCAAGTTCTGATTGATTACAAATGAAAGAATATTTATTGAAAGAATAGGACTGAATCAAATCAAACTTTATTTAAAGAGCGTTTAAAGTTTGATTTGATTTATTTGATGTAGTCCTCTTCTTTAACTTAGATTTTTGTTTGAGATGGAGACATGAATCCAACATATCAATTATTCATTTGTAGACAAACTGAAATTAAAGCCAGATTAAATCAGATTTACATTTAACATTTTAGTCATTTGGCTGACACTTATCCAGAACGACTTACAGGAGCAATTGGGGTTAAGTGCCTTGCTCACAGTGATGTGTATTTACTTAATTCTCCGTACTGGCCAATGATTAATATATAAAAATATATGCCTTCATTTGACATGCTTCTATGAACTTCACATCTTTGTGCTCACGGGTCCTTTTACATAGAAATACCCAATAGGAAACTGATCTACTTCCCAACAGTCTTAGAATAGACATTATTGGCTTCATGTTAGTCTATTAAGCGATTCCACATCAGGAAGTATTGGGGCCTTCGGGCAATTGGGGTTGTTCAGGCAATTCTCACATAGGAACTAAATTGGGAGGAAGAATGTTTGATATCCTTTTTACATTTGTATCACACTATTTTTTGGGGGGAAATCATGATAAAAGTGACAATTTTAGGCCGCTTTTTAGACCTACACATGTTTCCTGTAAGACCCTATGATCTGTGAAATGTGAATGATACGGACAACATCGTGATGTCATTATACTCCTTATAGTGTGCTCTAAGATATGTATGTCTACATTCTGAAATAAAACAAAATGCCAAATTAATTTGACATAAAAACAAAAGCACCCTTTTTGATTTAGCTTCTTTTTAGACATAATGTTTGGAACAATTTAATCTCAAATTTCCGGAGTTAATGTGCATTTCATATCTAGACATACTCCATATCTTAGAGCACACTATACGGAGTATAATGACATCAAGATGTTGTCTGTATCATGTACGTTTCACCGATCATAGGGTCTTATAGGAGAAATATGGAGTATGTAAAGAGAGAAAATCTAGCGTTTTATAGTAGATCCCGGATCTACTATACTGACCAGTTGTATCCAATCAGAAAAAAGACACATTACCGGGATAGGATTAAATCTACCTAGCTGTTCTGTATGATCTCTGTGTTTGATCACTGTCTAACTCAGGAAGTGAGTATTTCTTTCTCTTTCTTTGAAGGCAGTTCTAGTTTTCAGTAATCGTTTAGTTTCTTCTGGGTTGTGTGTGTGTGTGTAAAGCGCTTGGTATAAATGGGGGCAATCTCTGAAATAAATATAACTGTCACATCTCGTGCCAGAGAAATTCCCTTTCCAAACGAGCAATTTGGAGCCTGTGCCTGCCATGGAAAATCTGCCTTCAATTTGCCACCCCGACGGCTTTGCATGCACCCTCACTCTCCGCCTCTCTCTTTTGCTAATACACACACATAGTGTACATGTAGGGGCTCACAGACGTACAGTGATAAGCACTCACAATCTGTTTCTCTCTCTCTCTCTCTCTCTCTCTCTCTCTCTCTCTCTCTCTCTCTCTCTCTCTCTCTCTCTCTCTCTCTCTCTCTCTCTCTCTCTCTCTCTCTCTCTCTCTCTCTCTCTCTCTCTCACACAAACACAAACACACACACACACACACACACACACACACACACACACACACACACACACACACACACACACACACACACACACACACACACACACACACACACACACACACACACACACACACACACACACACACACACACACACACACACACACACACACACACACACACACACTGCTTGATTTAGCTGGCTTGCCTCAGCAAAGTGAACCCCAAAGTTATTTTCTGTCTCAGTTATCCATTTAGTGTAAGTGTCAGGCTCATGAGGAGATGTTTTTTTAAATTCTCTTTATTAAACAATTACATTTAACTTAATACCTGATTATATTGCGTGAAACACGTCCTGAAGATAACAATCCCCAACGGATTTGTTTCTTTATCATTGAATGGAAAGGTTACAGTAAATTCCTTTCACTACTACAGGTCCTCTGGACATTTGCTTGAGGGTTGCCTGCTGAATGGTACGTTAGAATTCTTAGTTTCCGAACATTTCAGGCCTATTTCTGGCATTAGGCCTAGCTACTTTGTTCTATTTCTGGCATTAGGCCTAGCTACTTTGTTCAGGACTGAAACAAGTTTTAAATGGCATCCATTTGCAACATATCCACACACACGTGGGAGTGTGGGTGTTATTCCCATGTAATATTAACAAGATTAAGCAGTACATGGCTGATTTAATACATATCATTGTAACAGCTACAGTGTACATCCATATGGAAATCATACATAGGTGTGGTCCTATGTATGCATTGAATATGTGGATTAAAATAAATGCATTTCATATTGAATTTGCAGCAAATCATATGGTAAGGTCCCTTAATAAACCATTTATAAACAGTTTGCACAGAGTTTACTTACCATTTATTAATCACTGCTCCTACATTTGTAAATGTCAATAAGCAATCTCTAAAGAGTTTACAAAGACTATTTAAAATGATTTATGAATGATTTATAAGACCATTAATAAAGGGTTTGATTATAGTAAGTTCACAATTTGGAAATGGTTAATCATGTACTACTAATGTATTTATAAACCAGTTATAAAGGTGTCATTGTTAACTCATGAGACTATAAGCTTGTTAATGGTTGATTAATATGTCGACTCACCATTTATTACATGTATTTATATATGTCATGAATGGTATAGTTATTCATTGTTAATTGTTCATTCTCATTTGTAAATGAGAGTACATGTACAGTTGAAGTCGGAAGTTCACGTATACCCTAGCCAAATACATTTAAACTCAGTTTTTCACAATTCCTGACATTTAATCCTAGTAAAAATTCCCTGTCTTAGGTCAGTTAGGATCACCCCTTTACTTTAAGAATGTAAAGTGTCAGAATAATAGTAGAGAGAATGATTTATTTCAGCTTTTATTTCTTTCATCACATTCCCAGTGGCTCAGAAGTTTATTGCCTTTAAATTGTTTAACTTGGGTCAAACGTTTCCGCTAGCCGTCCACAAGCTTCCCACAATAAATTGGGTGGATTTTGGCCCATTCCTCATGACAGAGCTGGTGTAACTGAGTCAGGTTTGTAGGCCTCCTTGCTCACACTCACTTTTTCAGTTCTGCCCACAAATTTTCTATAGGATGAGGTCAGAGCTTTGTGATGGCCACTCCGAATCATTGACTTTGTTTTTCCTTAAGCCATTTTGCCACAACTTTGGAAAAATGCTTGGGGTCATTGTCCATTTGGAAGACCCATTTGCGACCAAGCTATAACTTCCTGACTGATGTCTTGAGATGTTGCTTCAATATATCCACATAATTTTACTACCTCATGATGCCATCTATTTTGTGAAGTCCACCACAACAGCATGATGCTGCCACCACCGTGCTTCGCGGTTGGGATGGTGTTCTTCGGCTTGCAAGCCTCCCCCTTTTTCCTCCAAACATAACGATAGCCAATATGGCCAAACAATTATATTTTTGTTTCATCAGACCAGAGGATATTTCTCCAAAAAGTATGATCTTTGTCCCCATGTGCAGTTGCAAAAGTGGCTTCTTCCTTGCTGAGCGGCCTTTCAGGTTATGTCGATATAGGACTCGTTTTGTTGTGGATATAGATACTTTTGTACCTGTTTCCTCCAGCATCTTCACAAGGTCCTTTGCTGTTGTTCTGGGATTGAGTTGCACTTTTCGCACCAAAGTACGTTCATCTCTAGGAGACAGAACGCTTCTCCTTCCTGAGCGGTATGACGGTTGCGTGGTCCCATGGTATTTATACTTGCGTACTATTGTTTGTACAGATGAATGTGGAACCTTCAGGCATTTGCAAATTGCTCCCAAGGATGAATCAGACTTGTGGAGGACTACAATTTATTTTCTGAGGTCTTGGCTGATTGCTTTTGATTTTCCCATGATGTCAAGCAAAGAGGCACTGAGTGAAAACAATTGTTGGAAAAATGACTTGTGTCATGCACAAAGTAGATGTACTTACTAATACATCAGTTGATGATTAATGTAGATACTTATAAACCATTTACTAATTATTAATAACCTTTTTTAGTGGTGCTCTTTCCATGACATAGACTGACCAGGTGAATCCAGGTGAACACTATGATCCCTTATTGACAGGTTAAAGGATTTTTAAGCCTTGAGACAATTGAGACATAGATTGTGTCTGTGGGCCATTCAGATGTTGAATGGGAAAGACAAAAGGTGTAAGTGCCTTTTGAACAGGGTATGTTAGTAGGTGCCAGGCACACCAGTTTGTGTCTAGAACTACAACACTGCTGGTGTTTTCATGCTAAACAATTTCCCATCTGTATCAAGAATGGTCCACTACCCAAAGGACATTCAGCCAACTTGACACTAGTGTGGGAAGCATTGGAGTCAACATGGCCAGCATCCCTGTGGAACGCTTTCAACACCTTGTAGAGTCCATGCCCCGACAAATTGAGACTGTTCTGAAGGAAAGGGGGGGTGAGTGTGTGCTGGTTGCGTGTATGCCTGCGTGTATGAATGCATGTGTGCATGTGTGTGCACGTGTGCATGGTGAGCGACAGCGCGTGTTTCAGTGCTCCATGGAGTCTTTGCATTGCTCTGAGGGGAGCAGGAAGGAATGTGATGCATTTCCTGTTTGGTGAGTTCTCTGCCAACTCCCAGCCACAGACCTCTGCCACATGACAACCTCCTCACACACGGTTCTCCACGGACACAAGAGAACTGATAAGTAACCAAACAAATTCAATGGAGGGGTATGTTAGGAATGGTGTAATATTAAAAGTCATGTGAAAATGTCAGACCTGTCATATGTGTCACAGTCTATTATGACAACTTCAAACAAACTGCAGGACTGACGGCAGACCCAAGGGAAACGTGATATTACAGGCACACACATGCCTTCATGTGCACGCATGCACTCACAGGGCACACACACACACACACCTGAATTCAATGATTCAGCCCAAGCCTATTAAGAGTTGGAACTGAAGTGAGATGTGAATACCTGTGAATTATCATTAAGCAATGGGACTTTTCACAGGAACTAACTGCTGACGGACTGTGTTTACATCCACAGTAATTGTCTCTGCAGCAAGGGCACTGGGCCAATGTGTAGAGCAAAACTGCCTTATTATACATGCAGTATACTAGTTGCAGCTGGAAACATCATGAGCGGGGCTCTGGAGAGTATAATAACCCTGTGGAGGGGAAATCACTATGCAAGTAGGATATTTGTGTGTGTGTGTGTGTGTGTGTGTGTGTGTGTGTGTGTGTGTGTGTGTGTGTGTGTGTGTGTGTGTGTGTGTGTGTGTGTGTGTGTGTGTGTGTGTGTGTGTGTGTGTGTGTGTGTGTGTGTGTGTGTGTGTGTGTGTGTGTGTGTGTGTGTGTGTGTGTGTGTGTGTGTGTGTGTGTGTGTGTGTGTGTGTGTGTGTGTGTGTGTGTGTGTGTGTGTGTGTGTGTGTGAGTGCTTGGCTTGTGCACTTTGGAATAGTTTATGTTTGAAAGTCTAAAAGTTATGGAGAGAGTGAGAGAGAGCAGAGTGGTCCAGTAATTCCCTGCTCTGTTACAGTTATGTAACCTATTCTCCTCAAGTCTCCTGTTATTTCCCCAGAACCTCTAACTTATTCATATCTCCATTCTTTATGAGTCTGCAGGACGAGGAAAGACACAGATGCTATTTTGGGTTTAATAATAATATCCAAGGACTGCAGCTAGCAATGGATAGAAACGCTTGCAACATCCCTTTGGTTTCAATGTTAGATTATTGAATATTTACAAGCATCAAGATGTGGCAGTGATGGAGTACTTCTTACTCTAATGATAGCAGTACAGCTACAGTATACAGCTCCTATTTGTCATAGTTGAATTGAAACACAACACAATACCTTTGCTTCTTGAACAGAGGTGGTTCGGTGAACCACGCATGACGTAACCTTGCCTGAGACACCGAAGAAGTGCAATAGCTTCCAGAATAATCCCTAGGATTTAGCTCAGTGGGGTAAATCCCCTTCTGATGACCAGGTGGCGAATCGCATCTCTGCATGTCTGGCAGACATATCAGTGTGGATGACGGATCACCACCTCAAGCTGAACTTCGGCAAGACGGAGCTGCTCTTCCTCCCGGGGAAGGACTGCCCGTTCCATGATCTCGCCATCACGGTTGACAACTCCATTGTGTCCTCCTCCCAGAGCGCTAAGAACCTTGGCGTGATCCTGGACAACACCCTGTCGTTCTCAACTAACATCAAGGCGGTGGCCCGTTCCTGTAGGTTCATGCTCTACAACATCCGCAGAGTACGACCCTGCCTCACACAGGAAGCTGCGCAGGTCCTAATCCAGGCACTTGTCATCTCCCGTCTGGATTACTGCAACTCGCTGTTGGCTGGGCTCCCTGCCTGTGCCATTAAACCCCTACAACTCATCCAGAACGCCGCAGCCCGTCTAGTGTTCAACCTTCCCAAGTTCTCTCACGTCACCCCGCTCCTCCGCTCTCTCCACTGGCTTCCAGTTGAAGCTCGCATCCGCTACAAGACCATGGTGCTTGCCTACGGAGCTGTGAGGGGAACGGCACCTCAGTACCTCCAGGCTCTGATCAGGCCCTACACCCAAATAAGGGCACTGCGTTCACCCACCTCTGGCCTGCTCGCCTCCCTACCACTGAGGAAGTACAATTCCCGCTCAGCCCAGTCAAAACTGTTCGCTGCTCTGGCTCCCCAATGGTGGAACAAACTCCCTCACGACGCCAGGACAGCGGAGTCAATCACCACCTTCCGGAGACACCTGAAACCCCACCTTTTAAGGAATACTTAGGATAGGATAAAGTAATCCTTCTCACCCCCCCCTTAAAATATTTAGATGCACTATTGTAAAGTGGCTGTTCCACTGGATGTCATAAGGTGAATGCACCAATTTGTAAGTCGCTCTGGATAAGAGCGTCTGCTAAATGACTTAAATGTAATGTAAATGGGTAAAATACCTTTGTGGCGACGGGAGACCCAGGTTTGAACCCAGTCGGTAACACTTCCATAGACATAGACTTCTTTCTGTTTTTGTTGTGCAGGTGACTGACCAACTGACCTGATTCCAGGTGTATTTCCTGTAGGCTAAATCAAATAGCTGTGATGTAAAAATCTACATACCACCGACATCCATCCGCTCCCCGCCTCCACACACAACCTACTGCACATGTTGCTGTTGCCTTCAGTCACTACGCAGGTTTACATCGACCCAGGCTAATTTGACAAAAGCAATGTCGCAAAGAATCTTTGCCACGTGTGTAATGGAAATGACAGATAAAGGCGAAATCTTCTAAAGATCGACAACATTTTTATCCTGTCACGACTTCCTGCCGAAGTTGGTCCCTCTCCTTGTTCGGGTGACATTCGGCGGTCGAAGTCACCGACCTTCTAGCCATCGCTGATCCACTTTTCATTTTCCATTGGTTTTGTCTTGTCTTCCATCACACCTGGTTCCAATCCCATCAATTACATGTTGTGTATTTAACCCTCTGTTCCCCCCCCATGTCCTTGTCAGCGATTGTTTCTTGTAAGTGCTTATACACGGTATGCTGGTATTTACCGGGTTTTATTTGACCCGTTTATTGTATTGTTCTGTTGACGGTGGTTTATGGATATTAATAAACGACACCGGTGTAAATCAGTTTTTCGCTCTCCTGCGCCTGACTTCTCTGTCGCCAGTATGCACCTCACTACATATCGTTCATCAGGGGTGGATCTTTCTTTTGTTTAACTTTCTTTATTGTGACAAATGATGATGGAAACTGTGTTTAAAAAAATAATAATTATGATTGCCAAATCATTTTAAAGGCACGCGGGCATTTGACTATTAGAGTTCCACTACACATTTAATTATAAATGCCTACTGCTTGCAAAATAAAATGTTCAAATATACAAATTATGTTTCTTTGCAGGACAAGGATTGTCCTGATTTTCAAGAAGACATGAATTGCTTCATCTTGCTTTTCTGGTTGGCTGGCAAGTTTCACCATCCAATTGTTGCAGCCTGGCCTCAAAGACTAGACGATACCGATGTACCAAGTCTGGAACAAACAGGACCCTGAACAGCTTCTACCCCCAATCTATAAGACTACTAAATAGTTAATCAAGTAGCTACCCGGACTATCTGCATTGACTCTTTTTTGCACAAACTCTTGTGATTTATCACATACACTGCTGCCACTGTTTATTATCTATCCTGCTGCATAGTCCCGAGATGGCATAGCAGTTCAGACGTCTTTTGTCCTCGTCTTGTCGTGTCCTGTATATATATATATATTTACAACTTTTTTTCACATACATTTTATTTTTATTTTCCATCAACTCATCTTCAAAACACTCTCCTGCAACCCGCCTCACCAATTTATATTTATAAATAAGTATTATTTACCTCAAATTATTTACCTCAAATCTGCAATCCTCCAGGAAGCTAGCCAGAAGCTAGCCAGAAACTCCAAGAAGCTAGCCAGAAACTAACCAGAAGCTAGCCAGGAGCTAGCCAGAAGCTAATCAGAAGCTAGTTCAGAAGCTAGTTAGCTTCTTTACTGGCAAATCGTTAGTATTCAGCTAACCACGGTTTGTGGTCATCAGCTATCCTTTAGCTCGAAAATCTATCGCCAGTTTTGTACGGCGCAGCGCGGCTCGGAACGGAACATACCGGACCAATTTTTCTCTCCATGTCCTTGGATTTCAACTGCTCTCTGGACATTCATTCCCGGATCTCACAGCTAGCTAGCTGCTATCCGTGTGTCTATCTGCTCTCGTCGATTCCGGAGCAAACATCAATTACTCCGGAGCTAGCCAGCTCCGTCAATCACACCTGAGCTCCGTCAATCACTCCTGGGCTGCAGTCACCTATCCGGACCCGTTTTACTGCCTACGCGGAGCCCCACCGGGCCTTCACAACTGGACTGCCGACGTTATCTACCCGAAGGAGATCCGGCTGGCTCCTCCGTCGCGACGTTACCTGAACGCCCATCTGCGGCCTGCTAACCCTAACCCTGCGACCGTTAGCTGTCTTACCGGCTGCTCTCAGAATAGACAATCGGACAATTTATTTATTTTTTATTATTATTATGTTTCTTCTTGGGCCTCTATAACTATATCTATTGTTTTTTTTGTGTGTGATTTGGACTAATCCCCTCTACCACACGGAACCCCACGAATCTACTGACGGAACGCAGGAGGTGGCTAACAACAGACCTCCATCCTATGCTAGCTTGTTACCGATGTCCTGGCTAGCTGTCTAAATCGCCGTGACTCCCAAACCAACCACTCCACTCACTGGACCCTTTTGATCACTCGACTAAGGATGCCTCTCCTTAATGTCAATATGTCTTGACCATTGCTGTTCTGGTTAGTGTTTATTGGCTTATTTCACTGTAGAGCCTCTAGTCCTGCTCACTATACCTTATCCAATTTATTAGTTCCATCACCCACACATGCAATGACATCTCCTGGTTTCAATTATGTTTCTAGAGACACTATCTCTCTCTTCATCACTCAATACCTAGGTTTACCTCCACTGTATTCACATCCTACCATACCTTTGTCTGTACATTATACCTTGATGCTATTTTATCGCCCCCAGAAACCTCCTTTTACTCTCTGTTCCAGACGTTCTAGATGACCAATTCTTATTGCTTTTAGCCGTACCCTTATTCTTCTCCTCCTATGTTCCTCTGGCGATGTAGAGGTGAATCCAGGCCCTGCAGTGCCTAGCTCCACTCCTATTCCCCAGGCGCTCTCTTTTGATGACTTCTGTAACCGTAATAGCCTTGGTTTCATGCATGTTAACATTAGAAGCCTCCTCCCTAAGTTTGTTCTATTCACTGCTTTAGCACACTCTGCCAACCCAGATGTTCTAGCTGTGTCTGAATCCTGGCTTAGGAAGACCACCAAAAATGCTGAAATTTTAATTCCAAATTACAACATTTTCAGACAAGATAGAACTGCCAAAGGGGGCGGTGTTGCGATCTACTGCAAAGATAGCCTGCAGAGTTCTGTCCTACTATCCAGGTCTGTACCCAAACAATTTGAACTTCTACTTTTAAAAATCCACCTCTCTAAAAACAAGTCTCTCACCGTTGCCGCCTGCTATAGACCACCCTCTGCCCCCAGCTGTGCTCTGGACACCATATGTGAACTGATTGCCCCCCCATCTATCTTCAGAGCTCGTGCTGCTAGGCGACCTAAACTGGAACATGCTTAACACCCCAGCCATCCTACAATCTAAACTTGATGCCCTCAATCTCACACAAATTATCAATGAACCTAGCAGGTACCCCCCCAAAGCCTTAAACACGGGCACCCTCATAGATATCATCCTAACCAACTTCCCCTCTAAATACACCTCTGCTGTCTTCAACCAAGATCTCAGCGATCACTGCCTCATTGCCTGCATCCGTAATGGGTCAGCGGTCAAACGACCTCCACTCATCACTGTAAAACGCTCCCTGAAACACTTCAGCGAGCAGGCCTTTCTAATCGACCTGGCCGGGGTATCCTGGAAGGATATTGATCTCATCTGGCCAAGGCTTTCGACTCTGTCAACCACCACATCCTCATCGGCAGACTCGACAGCCTTGGTTTCTCAAATGATTGCCTCGCCTGGTTCACCAACTACTTCTCTGATAGAGTTCAGTGTGTCAAATCGGAGGGTCTGCTGTCCGGACCTCTGGCAGTCTCTATGGGGGTGCCACAGGGTTCAATTCTTGGACCGACTCTCTTCTCTGTATACATCAATGAGGTCGCTCTTGCTGCTGGTGAGTCCCTGATCCACCTCTACGCAGACGACACCATTCTGTATACTTCCGGCCCTTCTTTGGACACTGTGTTAACAACCCTCCAGGCAAGCTTCAATGCCATACAACTCTCCTTCCGTGGCCTCCAATTGCTCTTAAATACAAGTAAAACTAAATGCATGCTCTTCAACTGATCGCTACCTGCACCTACCCGCCTGTCCAACATCACTACTCTGGACGGCTCTGACTTAGAATACGTGGACAACTACAAATACTTAGGTGTCTGGTTAGACTGTAAACTCTCCTTCCAGACCCATATCAAACATCTCCAATCCAAAGTTAAATCTAGAATTGGCTTCCTATTTCGCAACAAAGCATCCTTCACTCATGCTGCCAAACATACCCTTGTAAAACTGACCATCCTACCAATCCTCGACTTTGGCGATGTCATTTACAAAATAGCCTCCAATACCCTACTCAACAAATTGGATGCAGTCTATCACAGTGCAATCTGTTTTGTCACCAAAGCCCCATATACTACCCACCATTGCGACCTGTACGCTCTCGTTGGCTGGCCCTCGCTTCATACTCGTCGCCAAACCCACTGGCTCCATGTCATCTACAAGACCCTGCTAGGTAAATTCCCCCCTTATCTCAGCTCGCTGGTCACCATAGCATCTCCCACCTGTAGCACACGCTCCAGCAGGTATATCTCTAGTCACCCCCAAAACCAATTCTTTCTTTGGCCGCCTCTCCTTCCAGTTCTCTGCTGCCAATGACTGGAACGAACTACAAAAATCTCTGAAACTGGAAACACTTATCTCCCTCACTAGCTTTAAGCACCAACTGTCAGAGCATCTTACAGATTACTGCACCTGTACATAGCCCACCTATAATTTAGCCCAAACAACTACCTCTTTCCCAACTGTATTTAATTAATTTATTTATTTTGCTCCTTTGCACCCCATTATTTGTATTTCTACTTTGCACATTCTTCCATTGCAAAACTACCATTCCAGTGTTTTACTTGCTATATTGTATTTACTTTGCCACCATGGCCTTTTTTTTGCCTTTACCTCCCTTCTCACCTAATTTGCTCACATTGTATATAGACTTGTTTATACTGTATTATTGACTGTATGTTTGTTTTACTCCATGTGTAACTCTGTGTCGTTGTATCTGTCGAACTGCTTTGCTTTATCTTGGCCAGGTCGCAATTGTAAATGAGAACTTGTTCTCAACTTGCCTACCTGGTTAAATAAAGGTGAAATAAAATAAATAAATAAATAAAAATAGTCACTTTACCCTTATGGTACCTATATGTACATACAGTATCTACCTCAATTACCTCATACCTCTGCACATCTACTCAGTACTGGTACCCTTGTATATACAGTAGCCAAGTTATCGTTACTCATTGTGTATTTATTCCTTGTGTTATTATTTTTCTATATTTTTCTCTTTGCATTATTGGGAAGGGCCCTTTTAAGTAAGCCGAGGTGACTTAAGCCCAAAATGAAGGAGGGAGGTTGGTCGGGGAGGATTGGTACCATGTTCGAATCACATCACGGACAACTTGAGGATATTAGCAACTTTGCAAATACGTACTAATTTTAGCTCATTTGCAACTACTTAGCATGTCAACTAACCCTTCCCCTTCCCCTAACCCTAACGCTAACACTAACACTAATTCATAATCCTAACCTTAACTCTAACCTAATCCCTAACCCCTAGCCAAGCTAACATTAGCCACCAAGCCACCTAGCTAACGTTAGACACAACAAATGACCATTTGTAATATATAAGTATTGCAAATGACATATTGTACAACTTGCAATTCTTAACATATCATACAAATTGTAATTTGGAACATATCATATGAAATGGATGATGGACATCCACAAATGAATACAAACCATAAGAAATGGAACGTATCATACAAATTTTAGTGTCACAGATTTACATTTACTATGTTACGTCTACCCCTAAGTCCAGGTTGCAGCCAACATTTCAGATCTGCTGGAGTGCACGTTTGTAACGATGTGCACTGAGAGTCGGGAAGCAAGTTCAGGGAGTGAGTGTTTGAATAAATAAAAGAAACAATGAACACGAAACACAAACAACGCAACAACATAAAAACAGAATCAATAACACCTGAGGAAAGAACCAAGGGGAGTGTCATGACTGGCCTCTGAGGATCAGGTTACAGTGGATCACAGTTCTACAGATATACCTCTCCTTCCCGCAAGGCGGGAGAGGCATGGTGGGGGGGTTTTATGACCTCACGCCCATCGAGTCAATAACACTAGAGGAAAGAGCCAAGGGGAGTGACTGATATAGGGGAGGTAATCAAGAAAGTGATGGTGTCCAGGTGAGTGTCATGAGGTGGCAGGTGTGCATGATGATTAGACAACTGGCGACAACGAGCGCCAGAGAGGAGGAGCGGGAGTAGAAGTGACAGTCACTCCCCCTCCTCCTCTCTGGCGCTAATTGTCACCAGTTTACGTATTATTACGCACACCTGCCACCATCGTTACACGAACCTGCGCCTCATGAGACTCACCTGGACTCCATCAACTCTATGATTACCTCCCCTATATCTGTCACTCCCTTTGGTTCTTACCCCAGGCGGTATTAGTCCAGATGCTATTCTTGTTTTGTATTGTTCCATGTTCTATTTAATGTTAAATTCACCCCCTGTACTTTCTTCCTGACTCCCAGCGTCTGCGTTACAGCACCAAATGTCCCAGATTGGTGTAGCGAAAAAATATATTTTTCTAATCAGGTCCCATGGCTTTAAAACATTCCCAAAAAAACTCCTGGGCTTGGGGAGGTTGAAAACCCTGTCAAGTTGCAGCAACCTTCTACTTGTTCATATGAATTATATTTTTAAGAAGGACTAGGAGGGTTTCCTATACACAGTCACAGAGAAAACAACATGATTGGACAACAAAACTGACAGGGCTGAGCTTTTCTTAAGAGCGATTTTCAGGATGTCTCCCGGTCTGACAAACACCTCTGGGATTCCCTTCATAATCTGTGATAGTTTGGCAAACCCTGACAAATCTGACGAGCGTCAGAGCCGGCGTAGTAGGATTCAGTCTTCGTCCAGTATTAATATTTTGACTGTTTGATGGCTCGTCAGAGGCCGTAGCGGGTTTTATTATAAGCTTCCATATTAGTGTCCCCTCTCGTTGAAACCGGCAGCTGTAGCCTTTAGCTCAGTGCGGATGTCAGAGGAAGGCAAGTCATAGACTGCTCTCTGTGCTACCGCAGAGCAAGCAGTACCGGTGCACCAAGCCTGGAACCAACACCTGAACAGTCTCCACCCCTAAGCCATGAATCTGCAAAATTGTTTCAATAATTAACCAATAGCTTTCTGGACTATCTGCATAGACCCTTTATGCACAAACTCTTTGTACTCATCAAATACGCTGCTGCTACTAGTCACATTAATCCTACCTACATGTACATATCTACCTCAATTACCTCATAGGCCTACCCCTGCACATCGACTCGGTATTGGTACCCCATGTATATAACTAAGTTATTATTCATCATTGTGTATTTATTCCATTCCTCATTTTATTATTTTTCTCTGCATTGTTGGGAAGGGCCCGCCATTGTTGTTAGTCTACACCTGTTTTACGAAGCGATTTGATTTGAGTCTGAATGCAAAGGTAGGCATAGGAACACTGAGCAGAGCAGTAAAAGCTTATAGGCTAACATTAATTTAGGAACATAGCCATACATTAGGCCTAGTACGAAATCCATGTTTGTCAGATGTAAAATGTAAATCTGTTATTATAACATTTAATTCATAGAATAAACTAGTAAAAAGTAATATAATTCGAATGGCCATGTGATCCTTTTTTGCTCTCTCATGGATGAGTCTTTGTCATGCGCGCAATGGTCCTCACCCGCGCGCGAATGTACTGGGGTCCTGGGTCCGGCTTCCTTTGATCTCGGTGCACGTGCACAGACGACGTGCATAATATGACGCATGTGAAATCAGCCAGCATTTATTGGACCGTGGGGGCCACTGGCAGCTACGGACCAATTATAACGAACTGAAAGCATCAGTACAACATTTCGCGGATTCCGTGAGATATTCGCTACCTTGCTTGGAGAGATTCGGTTGGATGATACAGTATTAATGGTTAGTAACGGGAAGATTCCAACGTGAGGATTCCCCCGTGATAAATCAGTATGGATTGGACAGTGTCAGAAAGCACTTTGAGAGGAATTGAAAGGTAATGTAGGCTATGCCATCTAATCAGTCACATTACAATGCTGTAAATATATGATTGACGATTTAACTGAGCAGATATTAATTGCATTACAAAGTCATCTGTGAGTGGATTGCAAATTAGTTTTTTTCATGCAAAGATGCTCTTTTGAAAATGATATGTTTTGCACTCTGAAATGCAGAACAATAATGTTCTCCTAATTGATCAACATTAATATTACATAGAGGAGTGTGCCCAATGTGGTTGTGCAAGTTTGGAAGCTACATGAAGAGTGTTTCCTGTTGTAAATATCTTCAAAATGTGTCCAGTTGACAGCTGCTATCTATCTCTTGCATTTTGTCATTACATTCCTTGTCCTCATCTAAAAAGGTACATTAACATAGACTATATTCAAAATAACGTTGCATTATTATACAGATGAATTGTTGTATAAAAGGAACGTTAATATCATTTTGAGTGATATAGTGGCTTCCCTAAGCCATTTTTAGTTTACTGGCACACTGGGCTAAAACACTCAGGTCATGCTGTTCCAATGGTGTATATGTATTCACTCTGGTGTTGTCGGTACTAGAGGGGAGGTTTAAGAACAGGGGTCTTGTCTGTTTGTCTAACCCATGGCCATTTGATTTCTGATGTACTTTGACCTGGTCTGGCCCCGCTACCAGCTAATCTTGGAACCCAGAACCCTAGCCTATCGACTGCTTGCTCCCCTTGTTTAGGGCCTATATCAATCCAGCAATCAATTAGTCGATTGATTGTGGGGTCTATAGGTGATAACTGTCATCATAAGAGCGTCTGCTAAATGACTTAAATGTAAATGTAAATCAGACTTCAAAGGAGTATGTTTCCATTAATGACAACCCCCCACCCATATTATTTAAACCTTGTTTGAAAATAGATCGGTGATACTTATTGAACTGCCGAGCTTACATTTTGACAGTTGGTGCAAACCTTGATGCAAACCTTGTTGTTGTACACGTGTTGTCATCATCGTCGCTAGCACACCCATTACAGCTGTGTGCCACACATTGGAAGTGTTAAAAGCTCTCATTAACAGCTTGTAAAAACGTGACACAATGAATTAGACAGTCGGCTACATCTCCCTTCCTCTATCAACACAGGGAAGGTAGCAGGAACAGACCTAGCTGGTTCTAATCAGTAGGCGCCAAGTGAGCCATCCCATCGTCTGTTTGTCTGGGCTTCATTCAGTACAGATGGCCAGACACACAGCTGAGCTCAACTCAGAGAAGGATATTATCTACTGTACTCAGATCAGGTGTGTGTGTGTGTGTGGGCTTGTAGTAAAACGTGTTTGTGTGCTGCCAACGATGCTTGATGGCAACATATTGGAACTGCACTGTCTGACTCCAGCACATAGATATATAATAACATAGAATATAACCTCATTCTGTTTCTATGGTCCAGACCAGAGCCGTATATGCAATAGTATCATGGGTTTGGTCCAGACTGTCATTTTTCATGGCAGTGTCACTTTGAATCCACACTTATTAGCTTCTTGAATAGGACCTTGTTCCTTTTCTGGAACCTTTTGGTGACTCAAGGTTTTCTGTCTGTCAGTGGGCTGCTGTCATAGCAGCTGGTTCAGAGCAGCTGTTCAAACACAGTAGGAGAGGTGATGGGGAAGAGGGAGGGGGAAGGAAAGAATGGGGGAGGAAGGGGAGGGGGTTGAGTGGTCAGGGTAATTACAGTGACCTTGTTGTAGTAGAGCCAGCCCAATACATTGCTCTCTCTCTCTCTCTCTCTCTCTCTCTCTCTCTCTCTCTCTCTCTCTCTCTCTCTCTTTAGATTTCTTTATTTCTCTCTCTCTCTTTCGACAGATCATAGGTTGATTTGCGCTGTCTGAACTTTCTCAGTGCAATGACTGATCAGTCATTTTGGTCCCATTTATTGAACCGATGTTGGTTCAATAAATCATGATGTCATGTATTTGAGAATCAACCAAAGGTCAGTGGTGTACCTCTTGTCCTGAATTGACCTGACGTGGTATTGGATACTCTTCTCGGAGCTATGTGTGAGATTTCCCATGGCCAGCAGAAACACTGCAGGCAGGGAGTGTAACCATGATTGGGATGAAATCAATAGTTATGATGATGACGACAATGTCTGCAACACAAATGACGTTGCAAGTCACTTTTATTTTTTTATTTATCCGTTATTTTACCAGGTAAGTTGACTGAGAACACGTTCTCATTTGCAGCAACGACCTGGGGAATAGTTACAGGGGAGAGGAGGGGGATTAATGAGCCAATTGTAAACTGGGGAATATTAGGTGACCATGATGGTTTGAGGGCCAGATTGGGAATTTACATTTACATTTAAGTCATTTAGCAGACGCTCTTATCCAATTTAGCCAGGACACCGGGGTTAACACCCCTACTCTTACGATAAGTGCCATGGGATCTTTGATGACCTCAGAGAGTCAGGACACCCGTTTAACGTCCCATCCGAAAGACAGCACCCTACACAGGGCAGTGTCCCCAATCACTGCCCTGGGGCATTGGGATATTTTTTGGACCAGAGGAAAGAGTGCCTCCTACTGGCCCTCCAACACCACTTCCAGCAGCATCTGGTCTCCCATCCAGGAACTGAAGCAAGCCAGCAGTGGTATGCAGGGTGGTATACTGCTGTCACGAAAGGAAAGACAGAGTTGAAGGAAGGGGAAAAACCCACAAGACACGTTAAATCACATACACAGTGAGATGTTTTGATGGTTACATGACATGATAACAGCCCAGCGCAAAACAGTGCAAATAAATCACAACGTCCTCCTCCTCCTCCCCTGTACAGACATGCAGTGCAGCAGGTGCATAGCTATCTGGAGCCTGCCCAAGCTGCATGTGGGAGCCTCCTCTCCTCTCCCCTGTTCCACAGTGGTTGGACTTGTGAAATGCCAGACAGGTATGCGAGTTAGAGAGGGCAGATGCATCAGAGAAGGGGTGGGGGGGGGGAGTGAGAAAGAGGAGGGAGACAGACACAAAGAGAGAGATAAGGAGAGCTAGAGGGTGAAGGGTGGATGAGGGGTCGTGTGTGTGTGTGTGTGTGTGTGTGTGTGTGTGTGTGTGTGTGTGTGTGTGTGTGTGTGTGTGTGTGTGTGTGTGTGTGTGTGTGTGTGTGTGTGTGTGTGTGTGTGTGTGTGTGTGTGTGTGTGTGTGAGAGACAGAGAGAGAATATTCATAACATGCATAATCTAATTGACTGCTCCCCCCCACATGTACGGTGAGGGAAAAAAAGTATTCAACCCCTGGCTGATTCTGTACGTTTGCTCACTGACAAAGAAATTATCAGTCTATCATTTTAATGGTAGGTTTATTTGAACAGTGAGAGACAGGATAACAACAAAAAAGTCCAGAAAAACGCATGTCAATAATGTTATAAATTGATTTGCATATTAATGAGGGAAATAAGTATTTGATCCCTCTGCAAAACATGACTTAGTACTTGGTGGCAAAACCCTTTTTGGCAATCACAGAGGTCAGACGTTTCTTGTAGTTGGCAACCAGGTTTGCACACATCTCAGGATGGATTTCGTCCCACTCCTCTTTGCAGATCTTCTCCAAGTCATTAAGGTTTCGAGGGTGACGTTTGGCAACTCAAACCTTCAGCTCCCTCCACAGATTTTCTATGGGATTAAGGTCTGGAGACTGGCTAGGCCACTCCAGGACCCTAATGTGCTTCTTCTTGAGCCACTCCTTTGTTGCCTTGGCCATGTGTTTTGGGTCATTGTCATGCTGGAATACCCATCCATGACCCATTTTCAATGCCCTGGCTGAGGGAAGGAGGTTGTCATCCAAGATATGACGGTACATGGCCCCGTCCATCATCCCTTTGATGCGGTGAAGTTGTCCTGTCCCCTTAGCAGAAAAACACCCCCAAAGCATAATGTTTCCACCTCCATGTTTGACGGTGGGGATGTGTTCTTGGGGTCATAGGCAGCATTCCTCCTCCTCCAAACACGGCGAGTTAAGTTGATGCCAAGGAGCTCCATTTTGGTCTCATCTGACCACAACACTTTCACCAAGTTGTCCTCTAAATCATTCAGATGTTCATTGGCAAACTTCAGACGGGCATGTATATGTGCTTTCTTGAGCAGGAGGATCTTGCGGGAGCTGCAGGATTTGTCCTTCACGGCGTAGTGTGTTACAAATTGTTTTCTTGGTGACTATGGTCCCAGCTGCCTTGAGATCATTGACAAGATCCTCCCGTGTAGTTCTGGGCTGATTCCTCACCGTTCTCATGATCATTGCAACTCCACAAGGTGAGATCTTGCATGGAGCCCCAGGCCGAGGGAGATTGACAGTTCTTTTATGTTTCTTCCATTTGCGAATAATTGCACCAACTGTTCTCACCTTCACACCAAGCTGCTTGGCGATGGTCTTGTAGCCCATTCCAGCCTTGTGTAGGTCTACAATCTTGTTCCTGACTTCCTTGGAGAGCTCTTTGGTCTTGGCCATGGTGGAGAGTTTGGATTCTGATTGATTGATTGCTTCTGTGGACAGGTGTCTTTTATACAGGTAACAAGCTGAGATTAGGAGCACTAGCTTTAAGAGTGTGCTCCTAATCTCAGCTCGTTACCTGTATAAAAGACACCTGGGAGCCAGAAATATTTCTGATTGAGAGGGGGTCAAATACTTATTTCTCTCATTAAAGTGCAAATGAATTTATAACTTTTTTTGTTGTTATTCTGTCTCTCACTGTTCAAATAAACCTACCATTAAAATGATAGACTGATCCTTTCTTTGTCAGTGGGCAAACGTACAAAATCAGCAGGGGATCAAATACTTTTTCCCTCTCTGTAGCTACTCCACTGACCACACCCTAATATTTTGATCAAAATGTCATTGCCAACAAAGGGTATATAACAAAGTATTGAGATAAACGTTTGTTATTGACCAAATACTTATTTTCCACCATAATTTGCAAATAAATAAATTAAATCCTACAATGTGATTTTCTGGATTTTTTTTCTTATTTTGTCTATCATAGTTGAAGTGTACCTATGATGAAAATAAATTACAGGCCTCTCTCATCTTTTTAAGTGGGAGAACTTGCACAATTGGTGGCTGACTAAATACTTTTTTGCCCCACTGTACATACATACATACATACATACATACATACATACATACATACATACATACATACATACATACATACATACATACATACATACATACATACATACATACATACATACATACATACATACATACATACATACATACATACATACATACATACAGTGGCTTGCGAAAGTATTCACCCCGCCCCCCCCCTGGCATTTTTCCTATTTTGTTGCCTTACAACCTAGAATTAAAATGACATTTTGGGGGGTTTGTATCATTTGATTTACACAACGTCTACCACTTTGAAGATGCAAAATATTTTTTTCTAGTGAAACAAACAAGAAATAAGACAAAAAAAATTGAAAACTTGAGTGTGCTTATCTATTCACCCACCCCCCAAAGTCAATACTTTGTAGAGACACAGCAATTACAGCTGCAAGTCTCTTGGGGTATGTCTCTATGAACTTGGCACATCTTGCCACTGGGATTTTTGCCCATTCTTCAAAGCAAAACTGCTCCAGCTCCTACAATTTGGATGGGTTCAGGTGGTGTACAGCAATCTTTAAGTAATACCACAGATTTTCAATTGGATTGAGGTCTGGGCTTTGATTAGGCCATTCCAAGACATTTAAATGTCTCCCCTTAAACCACTCAAGTGCTGCTTTAGCAGTATGCTCATGGTCATTGTCCTGCTGGAAGGTGAACCTCCGTCCCAGTCTCAAATCTCTGGAAGAATTTCCCTGTATTTAGTGCCATCCATCATTCCTTAAATTCTGACCAGTTTTCCAGTCCCTGCCGATTAAAAACTTCCCCACCGCCTGATGCTGACACCACCAAGCTTCACTGTGGGGATGGTGTTCTCAGGATGATGAGAGGTGTTGGGTTTGCACCAGACAAGCTCTATTTTAGTCTCATCTGACCAGAGTACCTTTTTCCATATGTTTGGGGAAGTCTCCCACTTGCATTTTGGCGAATACCAAATGTGTTTGCTTATTTTTTTTCTTTAAGCAATGGCTTTTTTTTCTGGCCACTCGTCCGTAAAACCTAGCTCTGTGGAGTGTACGGCTTAAAGTGGTCCTATGGACAGGTACTCCAATCTCCGCTTTGGAGCTTTGCAGGTTTACAGCTCCTTCAGGGTTATCTTTGGTCTCTTTGTTGCCTCTCTGATTAATGCCCTCCTTGCCTGATCCATGAGTTTTGGTGGGTGGCCCTCTCTTGGCAGGTGTGTTGTGGTGCCATGTTCTTTCCATTTTTTAATAATGGATTTAGTGGTGCTCCTTAGGAAGTTCAACGTTTTGGATATTGTTTTATAACCCAACCCTGATCTGTACTTCTCCACAACCTTGTCCCTGACCTGTTTGGAGAGCTCCTTGGGCTTCATGGTGCCGCTTGCTTGGCGGTGCCCCTTGCTTAGTGGTGTTGCAGACTCTGGGGCCTTTTAGAACAGGTGTATATATACTGAGATCATGTGACAGATCATGTGACACTTAAATAAAGTCCACTTGTGTGTAATCTAACTAATTATGTGACTTCTGAAGTTAATTGGTTGCACCAGATGTTATTTAGGGGCTTCATAGCAAAGGGGGTGAATACATATGCATGCACCAATTTTGTATTTTTTTCATTTCACTTCACCAATTTTGTGTATGTCCATAACATGAAATCCAAATAAAAACCCATTTAAACTACAGGTTGTAATGCAACAAAATAGGAAAAACACCAAGGGGATGAGTACTTTTGCAAGGCACTGTACATACACATACACACGCACACACATAGGTGTATATATATATATATATATATATATATATATATATATATATATATATATATACCTAACCCCTAACCACTTACCTTTACCCTAACCCTAACCTTAAAATAGCCTTTGTTCTCATGGGGACATTTTCCCACGAGGGAGAATTGTCCCTGTTTTACTATCCTTGTGGTGTAACGGCGTTCGTTTGTTGAAGGAGAGTCGGACCAAAATGCAGCGTGGTGGTTACTCATGTTCTTTAATGACGAATAGCGAATACATGAAATAACTATACAAATACAAAACAATAAACGGAACGAGAAAACCTATACAGCCTGTCTGGTGAACAACTACACAGAGACAGGAACAATCACCCACGAAATACACAGTGAAACCCCGGCTACCTAAATATGGTTCCCAATCAGAGACAACGAGAATCACCTGACTCTGATTGAGAACCGCCTCAGGCAGCCAAACCTATGCTACACCCCTACTCAGCCGCAATCCCAATGCCTACAAAACCCCAATACGAAACACAACATTAAACCCATGTCACACCCTGGCCTGACCAAATATATAACGAAAACACAAAATACTATGACCAAGGCGTGACATGTGGGATTTTAGGTCCCCACAATGATAGGAGAACCAACCTGCGCACACACACACACACATACACACACACTGAATTGCTTGTTTGGTCGGGAGTTGGCTGGAACAGATCTGTCTTTCATGCTGAACCAGAAGCACACACACATTTTACCTCTTCCTCCCTCTCTCTATCTGAGTGTTTGTGTACCTTTGCTCTGGTGCTTTTTCCCACTACTCCTCCCAGTGTGTGTGGTGTGTGTGGAGAGAGGACCTGTGTGTTTCACTGGAATCCTGTCTTTCTCTGGCTGGCCTGCCACGTCAAATGACAGTCTGGAGCCCCGTGTCCTCAGGGAGCTGTGTGACCGAACAGCCTGGCTGCGGTCTCTAGTCTGGGGGTCTGTACAGGAACAGGACTGGCTCTTACTGAGGTCTGAGGAGGACAACACTGATCTCAACTGAACTGGAGTAGCCATTGAGGAGATACTACTGCTCTGGAGGAATCTTATGGGAGACCCTGCTTCTTGAATCCTGGGGAATCCTCCCAGTGCTTTTTTTTAGTCTGTTTTACTGTGAACCGTTGGTTGGTTTGGATATGAATGGTTTTCTGTACAGGGGCAGGTAAGGTGTTCACTCTGCTGCCAATGATATTTTTAATTTTTTAATTTTACCTTTATTTAACTAGGCAAGTCAGTTAAGAACAAATTCTTATTTTCAATGACGGCCTAGTGGGTTAACTGCCTGTTCAGGGGCAGAACGACAGACTTTGTACCTTGTCAGCTCGGGTGTTTGAACTCGCAACCTTCCGGTTACTAGTCCAACCAATTTGTAAGTCGCTCTGGATAAGAGCGTCTGCTAAATGACTTAAAGGTAAATGTAAATGTAACTCTCTAACCACTAGGCTACCCTGCCGCCCCTACTCTCCCCTACATATGTATTTGGAGAGGGAAGCTAAAACTTTTAATTTGCCTCATAGAATATTTTTCTGAACACTTCGACATTGATGTGGATGCTACCGTGATTACAGATAATCATGATTGAATCGTGAACAATGATGAATGAGAAAGTTACAGAGGCATAAAGATCATACTCATAATCATAATCACTCTCATGGGAGAACAGACAACCCATATCATCAGGTTTTTTTGGTTAGTCATTAGTCACAACACTGATTGGATGATTCGTTTCATATACTGGGAAAGTTTGTGCCTTTAGGAAGGACTACATTGAATGACAAATAGAAACACTATTGGCAGCAATACAAAAAAATCCCAAATTGTATTGATGTAATCATAATGAAATGAAATGATGTATACTCATTATTTTTTAAGGGCTTTTTAAGTTTGGGAAGACCTGCTGTTGTTGTTGTAGTAACAGTGACCTGGTGGTCTGTCTGTCTGAATAGTTATTAGGCTTCTTCCACGGCTAGAACTAACACACACACATATTTACATTTACATTTAAGTCATTTAGCAGACGCTCTTATCCAGAGCGACTTACAAATTGGTGCATTCACCTTATGACATCCAGTGGAACAACCACTTTACAATAGTGCATCTAAATATTTTAAGGGGGGGGGGGGTGAGAAGGATTACTTTATCCTATCCTAGGTATTCCTTAAAGAGGTGGGGTTTCAGGTGTCTCCGGAAGGTGGTGATTGACTCCGCTGTCCTGGTGTCGTGAGGGAGTTTGTTCCACCATTGGGGAGCCAGAGCAGCGAACAGTTTTGACTGAGCTGAGCGGGAACTGTACTTCCTCAGTGGTAGGGAGGCGAGCAGGCCAGAGGTGGATGAACGCAGTGCCCTTATTTGGGTGTAGGGCCTGATCAGAGCCTGGAGGTACTGAGGTGCCGTTCCCCTCACAGCTCCGTAGGCAAGCACCACACACTCGGATGCAGCCAGCTGTTCCCCCAGGCGCAAGGTTAGGAGAGGTGTTGGCCGGGGTAGGCCGTCATTGTAAATAAGAATTTGTTCTTAACTGACTTGCCTAGTTAAATAGATAAATACAAATAGTGTGTGGTTGAAAAATGAGAAAGTGTAACGTTCAGTATGTGCTTACTACATGTGTGTGTGAACACATTCAGCTCAACCCAGTCTCTACTCCACTGCTCACTGTGTTCCACATAGTCTAATCACTAGTGTTATTTCATTAGTAGGGAGTAGGCACAATAGTATTTCCTGATCACGTGACCCGACCAGGAAATACATTCTGGCCCAACTCTCAGCTCAAACAGTTTTAGCTCTTTTTGTTAGTTTTGGATGTGAGTAGAACTATATTCCTGTCTATCCCGAGGTAATAAAAAGCGGATGTTCGATGTTATGTGTGTTTGACTAAAAAACTCTGTTTCAGGCACTACGCTGGTGATCGGCAGGCCCGGACCAAGAGTATAGGACACATGACTGGTAAGGGGAGATCACACTGGCTCTGTCATTTATCACACACACACTATTCCATTCCCGTTCTGTGACTCTCTCTCTCTCTCTCTCTCTCTCTCTCTCTCTCTCTCTCTCTCTCTCTCTCTCTCTCTCTCTCTCTCTCCTGCTGTTATTCTCCCTTACCGTTTGGTCAAACACACCTCTTACACCTCTCACTATATAACTCTTTTTAACTCTTTATTTATTAACCCACCCAGCCCATACAAGGACATGTTTAGACCATACGGCTGTTATTAAAGATACTTAACAACTATTGCCTCTGTGAATTACTCTGAGTACAAAAAAGTGTTAGAATGTGTTTGGATGTGCCCCCTTCCTAGTTCCTGTGTGTACACGTTTGGCACAGTGCAGTCGTCAATCAAATGGGTGTTGTGTAATTTCTCGTAGCCTGGCCTGGCCTGTGTACCAGCAGTTACACTTTAGGCCCGGGTCCAGGACATCTTCTGTAGCCTAGCCTACACTCTACACAACGCAACGCTCTTTAATAATCTGTAATGAGCTCCTACTGCGATTTTAAAGAACTGTCAGACGTTTCAGCTCTGCCAATGGTTCTGTGATTAAGCCCCTCGGGACCTAACCCCGCATCTCCCCACTCATTCTATACCCCCCAAAAAAAATCTGCCAAACACCCATTCTCAAGGAACAAAACACACATTATTGTATCCCTGTGTGGTTTTCCTGGGAATGATCCTGGTATTTAGTCGTTTTAAAGAGAAGTTTGGCATTAGGCCGTTTGGAGCAGTTTCAGCTGTAACGGACCATACCATGTTGGCTAAGTACTTAACAGGGCTCAGGGGTGATACAGTGCATTCAGAAAGTATTCAGGCCCCTTGACTTTTTCCATATTTTGTTACGTTACAGACTTATTTTAAGACGTTTTAAATTAAACATGTTCCTCATCAATCAACACACAATAACCCATAATGACAAAGGGAAAACAGGTTTTGAGACATTTTTGTACATTTATAAAAAAAAATATAGCACAGAAAAAAAAACTATTTACATAAGTATTCAGACTCTTTGCTATGAAACTCGAAATTGAGCACAGGTGCAACTTGTTTCCATTGATCATCCATGAGATGTTTCTACAACTTTATTGGAGTTCAACTGTGTTAAATTAAATTGATTGGACATGGTTTGGAAAGGCACACACGTGTCTATATAAGGTCCCACAGTTGACAGGGCATGTCAGAGCAAAAACCAAGCCATGATGTCCAAGCAATTGTCCGTAGAGCTCCAAGAAAGGATTGTGTCGAGGCACAGATCTGGGGAAGGGTACCAAAACATTTCTAGCAGCATTGAGGGTCCCCAAGAACACAGTGGAAGAAGTTTGGAACCACCAAGGCTCTTCCTAGAGTTGGCCGCCCGGCCAAACTTAGCAATCGGGGGAGAAGGGCCTTGTTCAGGGAGGTGACTAAGAACCCGATGGTCACTCTGACAGAGCTCTAGAGTTATTCTGTGGAGATGTAAGAACCTTCAAGAAGGACAACCATCTCTGCAGCACTCCACCAATCAGGCCTTTATGGTAGAGGGGCCAGACAAAGTTTGTTCCTCAGTAAAAAGCACATGACAGCTAGGGCTGTTATGGTGACCGTACTACCGCTGCATGATAATGGTCCATTCTAAATCAAAACTCATTTCACACATATATTATCGAGGGAAAGATGAATGGAGGAAAGTATAGAGAGATCCATGATGAAAACCTGCTCCAGAGCGCTCAGGACCTCAGACGGGGGCAAAGGTTCACCTTCCAACAGGACAAAGACCCTAAGCACACAGCCAAGAAAACGCAGGAGTGGCTTCGGGAGAAGTCTCTGAATGTCCTTGAGTGGCCCAGCCAGAGTCCGGACTTGAACCCGATCGAACATCTCTGGAGAGACCTGAAAATATCTGTGCAGCGACGCTCCCCATCTAACCGTGGGGAGTTTGAGAGGATCTGCAGAGAAGATGGGGGGAAATGCCCAAATACAGGTGTGCCAGACGTCATTCCAAGAAGACTCGAGGCTCTAATCGCTGCCAAATGTGCTTCCACAAAGTACTGACTAAGGCCTCTGAATACTTATGTAAATATGATTTTTCCATTCTTTCTTAAAACTAGTCTTTGCTTTGTCATAATGGGGTATCGTGTGTAGATTCATGAGAAAAAATGGTATTTCATCAATTTCAGAATAAGGCTGTAATGTAACAAAATGTGGAAAAAATCAAGGGGTCTGAATACTTTCCGAATGCTCTGTATATAAAACACTAATAGGAATTAAATGAGACAACGTAAGTTCCACACCGTTTCTAAGGCCGGGATTCAAGTAATTGCAGATTGTGACTTTTCAGGATAGCTGCAACACACATGCTGTTGTTTTGCAAGTCAATCACACTTCTGCAAAGTGCAAATCAATTCACTTGATCCTAACAACCCTGTTAAGAGTTCTGACTGAGCGATGGCCTGGTGAGAATCCAGAGGTGTTTTTTCTTTAAACTAAATATTTTTTTTTTTTTTACCTGAAAATTATTGCAGCTTTCAGGTGTTTCATTTTATTTCCCCCAGATTTCTTGTGTAATGAGACAGAGAACGACCCTCCTCCTCCTCTCCAGACCCACAGCCTCAGAGAGTTTGAACAGGTAAGGGCTTGTCTTCCTCTCTCCTATTCTTATGGTCTGGTACAGTGTGGTAGTCAGTGGAAAGAGGTGTTCAGACCTGTCAGAATTGTCTGACAACGTGTTTTTACGTGGGTTGGTGATGATCATGTGGTAACGGAACCTCTGACTATGAGTCAAGAAGACTATGGGTAAAAAAGATTCCGGTCTCCTGTAACTTCTCCCAATCCCTATCTTTGCTCTCCTCACCTTATCCTTCCTGCGTAATGGCCACGTAGAACTGGACTGTAAATAGCCCATACACTCAAGCACACAAGTAGAGGAATCTAAATAAATGATATTGTGTTAATGATGCAGTGTAGCGCTGGTATACTACTATACAGTAAGTGGTGTTTATGGTTGTGGATGGAGGAGGTTGGTTTCTCTCTCCTCTAGTGCTCAGACATTGTAATAGGTTCTGGGCTGAGCGCCAGGCTATTATGGTTCTGATATAACTCTAGAGGTGCTTGCTTCAATTACCATCGTCTTGGTGAAGGACAGGACCCCAGGGGAGGGAGGAATGGGGAATCTGTGATTTGATATGGGGGTTAGGGGGAAAGGGTGGTAGTTGGGGCTGGATGGTTGAAGTAACGTCAATAGCGAGGGATAACAGTGTAAGGGTGATTTTGCCTGGAGGTTACAGGGTCGTGGTTTGTTTGGGGGTTAATCATTTTGGAAACCAGGAAGCCATCGCCTGTAGTCTGATCACTCGGTGTAATCCAAGGCTCGCTTGCCCCAACGAAGTCGACCGTGTAGCAGAGTCCCCAAACCAATCTAGTACAACGCATTGAATCCTGGGAAGTGACGTGGGGGCTGACTGATCCAGTGTGTTGGCTTCTGGAGGCGACTCCGGCTGCCTTTTGAAGTCTGTCTGCAGCCTGCAACTGGCTGCTTCATAGAGGGGATAGGATTAATCACGCGATGCAGATGCTCAAAAACCAGACCCTTGGCAACGGAGACTCTTAAGCTAGAGCATTTGAAAAGCAATGCGGGCATCTAGAGAGACTATTATACAGACTACTATACAGATACAGACCCAGTTACTGGGAGGAGAACTATGCAAACTCGGTCTCAGGCTGGACACACACTGGTACTGCATTTGGACTGGAGAAGATAAAAGTAGAGACAGAGAACAGTGGGGACAAATTTCAGTTCAGGGAATGTCATCTCCTGAGATAACCCAGATAGCAAATCTTGTACCGTGTGCTCTCGGTGGTGCTCTCGGTGTGCTCTCGGTGGTAACAATGGATTTTGAATGCCAGGGTTTGGGTTGTCAAGACGGTGGCCTCCACCATTGGGGTTTTGTTTGCATGTAATCTCATATGCATAATATTGACAACAGAAACCTCTGATTCATAAAAACGGCTTCACTATGTCAGTCATAGTAACCGCAGGTTCAATCTGTTAAATACACCTCTTAGTCTAAATATATTTTTTTATCGACCTTTCTGTGTCACTGGAGGTGCTATAGCAGTGATGGTGATTTCATATAACACAGTATCTCTGTTGAACTGAATGTGTGTTTTTTTTCTCTCCACTAAGCTCACTGTAGAGCAACAGAGACTAGTGCTGTTGTCTTAGCGGAGGGATCTGAGAAATGATATATCGGGTTACAGAACGGCCTGTGTGTGTGTGTGTATGTTTGTGTGTCCATGCGTGCGTAAGTTTGTCTTCTTTCCAAATTTGTGTCAGTTTAAAGAGTCAATCTTTCCCCCTCGAGCTCAAAGAAACATGAACCTGCCAGACTAGCATTTGTAACTGTCAAACATCTCTGGACTACAATCCTGAGGTTTAAAGGGAAAAAAAGTCAGAAAGTCAAAATACCCTTTCTCAAATAGCATTTATTAGTCCATTTGAGAAATTGAAGGCATATGCCTGCCTATAAATGTGAATTCAAACCGACCACAGAAACACTTAAATTGATATAAGAGTTGGGTATAATTTAGACCATTAAAACCTCACGACAAATTACAATTGCTAATCTGTTATGTTGCCCTTAGACTGAATGTGCCATACTCCAAAACCACATTATATGAACGGTCTTTTAAAGTAGAATTACTGTAGAGTGGAGTGGCAGCCGTATACAGTCTGTCTGCCATACACCCAAACAATCCCACCCAGACCCACAGCCCATAGAGTTCAAGGCGGCAGAATCTCTCTCTCTCTCTCTCTCTCTCTCTCTCTCTCTCTCTCTCTCTCTCTCTCTCTCTCTCTCTCTCTCTGTCTCTCTCTGTCTCTCTCTGTCTCTCTCTGTCTCTCTCTCTCTGTGTCTTGGTGTAGTTCTTGTTTGCCTTGTGAAAATAGGTCACTGTTCTCTGTGACGAGCTAGCTAGCGCACGGCTCATATCAGCCCCCAACTTGCCGGATGGGAAGCCTTTGCTTCGTGAGCCCGTTTCTCTAGCTGCCGACTATAATGCTGTAGAATTTAGAGAGAAACATTGCTTGAAAGGTTATTGTTTAGTAGACAATGTTAATCATGAGTGACCTTCATATTTACAGTACACTCTGACACAAAAAGGTGTAAGAGAACCCTTTGAATAACCATTTTTGGTTCTAGGTAGAACCCTTTTGTTCGTTGTTGGTGAATAACCCTTTTTTTCCCTCAGAGTGTATACAGCTGATTATATGATTATGACAAATGTTTTTATTCTGCTCTTGAATAACACTGGGGGAAAAAATATTCCCGAGGTTAGTAGTGTATTCATGTCAGTCTGTCTGTGTCCTGGTTGAGCAGACCGGTCTCTCAAGTTGTCCACATGCTTCCCAGACGAAACAGTTAGGAAGAGTTTGTACACATATTATGACAACATTTTGGGATGTTTTTTGTTAGTTTTGGACTCTGGTAAGGTTTTTTTGGGCTGTTTGGGCACACGCAATGTTTTCTCGAGGTAAGCCGAAGTCTGTTTAGCTGAAGTCTACGCCCCTTTGTTAGTGATTGGTCAACAGAATGTTTTTTTATTTTTATAAAGACTTTGTTTTCATTCAATGAGCGACGACTCGTTTTCATGCAAATTCTTTCAATGACAAATACTCCACCAAACATATTAGTTAGATGTAAAATTACGCGACTAAGATCTCCTCTGCAAAATTTCAGAATTAATGACCGATTTCTTGAGTTATCTTAGATTAATTCAGTCTATTTTGAGGTAGTGTATACTAGCTATGGCGTCTCCATGGACAAACAGTAATATTGCTGCTTTTTTCTTGTTTTTCAAGCAAAGGTCTTTTAAGGGAGTATGTGAGCACATTCATTTGGTTCGCCTAGCCGAGTTCGACTCGCCAAACTGAAGCATGCTCACCCCTATAGCCTTTCCTCCACTGATTAGTCTAGTAGGCTAGCGTTGTGTTTCCCTTGCGCAGGCGAGACGACGCAACAAACAATGAGTCATTTCAAATGTGCATCCAGGTATACTTAGGTCAACTTATTTGAAAGACATACTCTAAATAATATGATTTCGTACGTGATGTAAACAAAGTGTGCTCTATTTGAAGTAGAAATGGACAATATACTTTATTACGTGAAACAAAACATTTAATCATTTTGAGACTGGTCGACTGCTATGTTAAACAACTGCTGTCATGGTTGCTTTGGTTGTCAATAGCCTTCTGGCTATTGTAGTCTTTTGGCTGTAGAAAAACAGGAACCTCCCAGGTGAGACAGGCAGGAGCAACTGCGGCTGCGCAATGAACAGTCTGAGGAGGAGAATGCACACTACGTCTTCATTCACACGTCGATATGGATCTCAGACCCGGTTCGCCCTTGGTAATTGGTGTGCTTACGACAGGTGGATCAGGTTTCTGTGGAGCAGCAGCAGCACTCCGGCTGTGTGGCACAAGATCGATACATAGAGCCCAAACATCAGCTCACCTTTCCAGCCCCCCGTGCTACATCCTCTCTCTAATATGTATGGTACGCTCTTCTTCCCTTTTCTCTCTCGGTCTCTCTCTCCCTCCGTCTCTATCTCACTCCTTCTCTCTCTCTCTCCCCCCTCTCTCTCTCTCTCTCATATAAGAGAGAAAGAAAGAGAGAGAGAGGCCTACATTACCGTAGTGTGTTTAATAGTTCTCATGCCAGAGCTGTAAATCTGTGCTCCTCTCCAGTGGGTCAGAGACGTCATATTGAGCTGATCAGGATGTCGGTCATGGAGGATAACTGCTGCCTTACACTAATCTGCCTCCTCACTCCCATAATGTTACTGTAAACTTCCTCCTCAGTACCATAATGTTACTGTAAACTTCCTCCTCAGTACCATACTGTAGGTAATGGAGGTGGAAATAAACTGTCGTTTACTGTGAAACTGTACCATTAGTTCAGCTTGGCTGTAAAATGTTAATCTTGAATGCTGTATGCTGTAAAGCTGTCCCAATGACTGTGATGAGGAATGGTGTGTTGGTCTGTGCCCTGTATGGTTTTTGTGTTGTTGTGCATCCTGTGTCTGCTGTCACAGTTCCGACATGGCCGGGTGAAATCAGCTGTAGGCACTGCACAATGTGTTTGTGTCACGAGAGCGTGTGTGTGTGTGTGTGGGTGTGGGTGTGTGTGTGGGTCATGACATTTTGTCAACCGGTTATTCTCATGCAAATGTCCGCCGGTCTCACGGTAATTGACCGTTAATTCATAAACATCACCAACCGTACAAGCCGCTGATGCGTGCCTTTTGGAACATCTACGCTTTAACAAGTCTTATAAATCCATTTAATATACACCATCACAAAAATCCATGTATTTATTTTAGTCATGCAGATCTAAAGAAACATTATCATATGAAGAAAATGTATTTCAGAAGAGTGGGCCTATTGTATGTTATCTGGCTATGCGCCATGCCATGGACTGTAGGCTAGTTCACTTAGCAGACAAGATGTGCTTCTAGGTCCTGTGCCATTATTTTATACTATATGATTTTATTGTAAGAATAACATAATGGAACGTGGCTGCATAAAATAGAAAATGTATTTTTCCCATTCCAGATTGAGTGCTCATATGAAGAGACTATGTTGAGCGTAAAAGGGATCATTTGAAACAGGTCATTTGTATGCTAGATTTAGAGTTATTTGGCAAATTCAGTTGTGAATGCTACAACAATTAAAATGTCTTAGAATTCCAAACATATAAGGGTTGCATGGTGTGACTATAGGCTATTGACTATTTGAAAAGCCTATAGTCGCAATAAAAGCAAGCGCTCTGTACCTTGTCTCCGGCTGCAAACCCTGTTCTTTCATCAAGTGATAATATTTTCAGACTATTCTCAATTTAATCTTGTCTATACTAATATGTACAATTAGTTTAGATTTAAAATGGCCCATTATCAAATAGGTAGGAGCAGGTTCAGGGGAAACCAGTAATCCATATGCACTTGAATGGCGAATGGAGGCTACTCCAGTTTTATAGCGACTGCAGCTGAGAAAGAAATATAGAGCACCTGGGGATCCTCCTCTTTTTAGTGGCAACCATCAAAACTCTGCTTTCACATGGGATTGAATATAGAAAATGTCTGGGCTTATAATAACATTTATTTCACTTCACGAATCAAGCACTGTTCGAGGAGCCTCTCGCTGCGTGACAGTTGATATTCCGCCCAAGTTCTGTATGCCGTGGGCTCTCCAAACATGTGCCTGCAGCTACCCAGTGCTTAATTCGGGGAACCAAGTGAAATCTGTTCGGGAG
The DNA here is from genome assembly GCF_021184085.1 of Oncorhynchus gorbuscha. Classification (NCBI taxonomy): domain Eukaryota; kingdom Metazoa; phylum Chordata; class Actinopteri; order Salmoniformes; family Salmonidae; genus Oncorhynchus; species Oncorhynchus gorbuscha. The sequence continues at coordinate 44,090,398 of NC_060178.1, forward strand.
AATCGATAGTGACATGTTTTCACAATGAAACGTATTTAATTAAACTGTTGATAGCCCCTATCTCTGCGCTCTGGAGAAAGGAATAAAGGAGAGAGGGGAGGAGATGGAAACACACAATGGTGAGATATTTTGTAGCTAAAGGTAATGTGTCTATTAATGATGAAAAAAATACAAATGCCATATTACTAGGCTATTCAAACTCAAATACAAATTCACTATAATTGTAGCCGTCCTGCACAATCAGTGAACCAACAGTATCGCCAAGGGCTATACATTCTCTCCCAGACTCATGGATAGAAAGTTTGGAGTGTAACATAAGGTAAACAGTCCTTCCAGTATGCATAATAATATAGCCCATACTCAGCCCATACTCGATTACTAGAATGTGTTTAATTGTGGAGTGTAGGCTAGACCAATTATGTACCAGACATCTTTAATATATTTAAAAAAAAGTTTTTCTGCCATGTGTAAAATGCGATAGGCTATAAGGCTTTGTATTGTATAAAGGCACGATCATTATTTTAATTCAGTTTTTTTTTTTTTGGGGGGGGGCTTGCACGCTTATACTTAGTGGACAGTTTATTAGGTACACCCATCTAGTACAGGGTTGGACCCACCCTTTGTCTCCAGAACAGCCTGAATTATTCGGGGCCTGGATACTACAAGGTGTGGCATTCAAACGTTGCTCAATTGGTATTAAGGGACCTAATATGTGCCAGAAAAACATTCTCCACATAATCACACCACCGCCACCAGCCTGTACTGTTGACACCAGGCAGGATGGGGCCATGGACTCATGCTGCTTAAGCTAAGTTCTGACTCTGCCATCAGCATGACGCAACAGGAACCGGGATTCGTCGGACCAGGCAATGTTTTTCCACTCCTCAATTGTCCAGTGTTGGTGATCACTTGCCCACTGGAGCTGCCTCTTCTTGTTATTAGCCGATAGGAGTGGAACCCGGTGTTCTCCTTCGCCCTCTCATCAACGAGCTGTTTTCGCCCACAGGATTGCCGCTGACTGACAGGATGTTTTTTGCTTATCGCGCCATTCCCGGTAAACCCTCGACAACGTCATGCCTGAAAAGCCCAGGAGGCCGGCCGTTTCTGAGATACTGGCATCGACAATCATACCACGCTCAAAGTTGCTTAGGTCACTAATTTTGCCAATTTTAAAATTCAATCGAACAGTAACTGAATGCCTTGATGCCTGTCTACCTGCTTTATGTACAGTGCATTCAGAAAGTTTTCAAACCCCTTTACTTTTTGCACATTTTGTTACATTCTAGCCTTATTCTAACATTTATTAAATCATTTTTTTCCATCATCAATCTTACACACCATACCACAAAATTACAAAGCAAAAACAGGTTTGTAGAAATGTTTGCAAATGTGTTAAAAATGTAAAAACAGAAATATCACATTTACACAACTATTCAGACACTTTACTCAGTACTTTGTTGAAGCACCTTTGCCATTGATTACACCCTCGAGTCTTCTTGGGTATGACGCTACAAGCTTGGCACACCTATATTTTGGGAGTTTCTCGAATTCTTATCTGCAGATCTCTCAAGTTCTGTCAGGTTGGATGGGTAGCGTCGCTGCACAGCTATTTTCAGGTCTCCAGAGATGTTAGATCTGGTTCAAGTCCAGGCTCTTGCTGGGCCACTCAAGGACATTCAGAGACTTGTCTTGAAGCCACTCCTGCATTGTCTTGGCTGTGTGCTTAGGGTCGTTGTCCTGTTGGAAGGTGAACCTTTGACCCAGGCTGAGGTCCTGAGCGCTCTGCAGCAGGTTTCATCAATTGTCTCTCTGTAATTTGCTCCGTTCATCTTTCCCTCGATCCTGACTAGTTTTCCATTCCCTGCAGCTGAAAAACATCCCCACAGAAAGATGCTGCCACCACCGTAGGGATGGTGCCAAGATTCCTACAGACGTGACGCTTTGCATTCAGGCCAAAAAGTTCAATCTTGGTTTCATCAGACCAGAGAATCTTGTTTCTCATGGTCTGAGAGTCCTTTAGGTGCATTTTGGCAAACTCCAAGCGGGCTATCATGTGTCTTTAACTGAGGAGAGGCTTCTGTCTGGCCACTACCATAAAAGCCTGATTGGAGGAGTGCTTCAGAGATGGTTACCCTTATGGAAGGTTCTCCCATCTCCACAGAGGAACTCTGGAGCTCTGTTAGAGTGACTATTGGGTTCTTGGTCACCTCCCTGACCAAGGCCCTTCTCACCAGCCTTGTGGTTCAAAATGTATTCCATTTAATAATGATGGATGCCACTGTGTTCTTGGGAACCTTGAATGCTGCAGAAATGTTTTGGTACCCTTCCCCAGATCTGTGTCTCGACAAAATCCTGTCTCGGAGCTATAAGGACAATTCCTTCGAACTTCGCACAGTGATGCCGAAACGTTGGTGCTTTACCCAATAAATGACTGGGAATTTATATATGGTGTGCGACTCTCTTTATTTGTGTAGCTTTTGGTTTCTGCTCTGACATGCAGTGTCAACTGTGGGACCTTATTATAGACAGGTGTGTACCTTTCCAAATCATGTCCAATCAATTGAATTTACCACCGGTGGACTCCAATCAAGTTGTGGAAACATCTCAAGGATGATCAATGGAAACACGATGCACCTGAACTCCTGAGCTCAATTTCGAGTCTCATAGCAACGGGTCTGAATACTTATGTAAATAAGGTATATTTGTTTTTATTTATAATACATTTTCAAAAAACCTGTTTTCACTTTGTCATTAGGGGGTATTGTGTGTAGATCGATGAGAGTTAATTTTTTTATTTAATCAATTTTAGAATAAGGCTGTAACCTAACAAAATGTGGAAAAAGTCAAGGGGGGGTCTGAATACTTTCCGAATGCACTGTAACAAGCCACTGCCACGTGACTCACTGTGTGTAGGAGCGAACCATAATAAGACGGTCATCGCAACTGCCATAGCTTATGCGTGTGTTTCTGTGTGTGTGTTTTCACACTCCGAGAGAGGATATTTATGTTGTGTATTTCAACATTTATTCATATAGGAATTATTACAAACAAAAATGTAAACAAAACAAGTATTTTATAAATCGCTCTGGTACTTAGTGGCTGGCTGGGGCCTGCAATTACTCTGCAATAAAGTCAAGGGTCTGAGAGACAGAAAACCATATAGACTATACAGTCAAGTCAGTTTGACCAATCAGTATAGCACACTCAATCAATCAGACCTATCAAAACAGTACACTCAGTAAATCTGACCAATCATCTTCCAACAGACACGGGCTATTGAGTGACCTGTTGATGATGACACCCGAGTAACGGACGCAACGCAATTATGGTAGTTTGTTAGTTAGAGGAGAAACACCGTCAAGCTTTTGAAATACTGAAACACAGCGTCGTATGACTAACTGAATCGTGTGTGTTTGGCACGCCAGCTGTAATATATCACAGACCTCTGAATAAGAGCGTAAGTATATCACAGAGCTGCGAGGGCCGACTGCTGGCCTGGCCAACCAAGCACGGACTGTTACACTGTGACCTGGATACATTTTGCTTGGACATCTAGGTATCAGAAGGCTCTCTATCTAGACTTTATTTGTTAAAGGAGAAGGAAATATCCAATGCAAGATAATACATGATATCCTGTAGCTATAAGCTCTCTGATGTACCAGAGACAAATATGTGCTTTTGTGTTATTTCAGGGAGGCACACACCCCGTGGTTGTGTCGCTGGCAATGTTCCCTGAACGTTGTGATTATTCTGTACGACTTCCAGCCCGCGTTTGCTGTGAACACTGAGGCTGTACCCGCTTTAAGTTACAGTTTTAACAGTGGCCATGTAGGCTACTGTGGCTATTTGATCATAATTTAGGCTTACCAGTGACCTACCATTAAAAAACAAACAAAGGAGAAAATGCATCCCATACCATTTTAACATGGAAATAGCTGTTCTATCGTTCAAGCTACGGTAGCAGCCAATGTGTGGTGTTCAATGTCGGCCTACATTCTATGAGTCTTTTGACATTAACCTGTTTATCCACTTGTCCTTCAGACAAGGTGACTGAAAATGTTGTTTGATGCAAGAAACCACTTTACAAAATAAATACATTATTATTCCCACAATTATTACAGATAATCAGACAAATTATGCTACCCTCTGGTTATTTAGCTTATTCAAGCCTGTCTCAAAATACAACACTGCCCCTTTCAGACAAAAGATGCTCTTTACCTGACTCTCTTTTCAAAGATGTCTAGAATGGTATGCATTTTGTGCTCTTGTATGAAGCAATCACTACCCTATTGCTGACTACAAATGATCTATAACTGGGCTAATAACTCACTAACTAGTAAAGGATATTAACAAAATGTGCACACTGGCTACATGCAGCTCTCTTATCACAAAACAAGCGCATCTACTCACGACCGCTCATGCTGTTAACAGTCCAGTTCAAAGTAAATGGCAAAGGTCCGTATATAGCAATGCTCTATTTGCATATAGGCCTACTGCGTCTCTGATTGTTTATGCTGCAGGATCGGTGTAGAGTACGGGCTGAATAGCGCGTGTCAATGTAATAGAGTCCTACTCCATTCTGCCGACAACAAAATCTCTTGCATAGTTCGTTTTGTTTCGGTATGTTGCATTGAAAGTTGCTAATATTGCGTGTATTAAAACACGTAAGCCTATGCAACATTAACCAATTAAAACAGTACTGTAACAATGAGGTTTGTGTAGTAAGCTGTAGGCCCAATACAATATCACCGCATATTTGCTTTGCTTGAATTGCCTTTCCAATGCATTGTTGTTCGGGCCATTAAAACAAAATGTAAAAATATTTCGAAATTTGAGGTAGTTCATATGATCACATCTGTAATCTATTTGTTGTTGTATTACTTGTGAACCACAGCTGAGTGAGCATACATTTAAATCATTTACTTTAATTTCTATTTTACTGGGTTCATGGTGCCTGCATCTGAGGGTCAGTCTCAGCGGAGGGAGAGAGCAGCAGACTGAGGGGTCCGTCGCTCAACATCCCTCCGCTCTCCCTTTCCTCCACTCACACTGACCAAAAAAGTGACACGGTCTTTCAGATGGCGAAACTCGAGTCGCATCGCATTACTTCGGCCTCATGCACGAATTCATGTTGTCACTACTATGAACAGAGAAAGTGAAATATTCCTTGATATTAAAAAAGACCCAAGTCACTAATAATAACAACAACACAAGCCATTAGATAGACTTCCCTGCTCATTCATTATTGCTGCAGTGCTTGTTGTAGGAAGAACGTGCATTTTATAGCATATAAAAGTGTTGAATACAAAGTGTTGACAGTGCTAAGTAAGAGCTTAAAGATAAACACACTCATTAAAACATCATATCTTTGCTGCATTCGTTGACAGTCTCTCTCTAGTCATGGTTTTAAACTTTTAGAAATCTCACAGTATCATCTTTGCAGTAATCGTATTTTACTCATGCTACGTTATTCCAGACACGGTCATCTGAGCCATTCGATTGGCCAGAGGTAGACCTATAGTGCTCTTGATTTGCTCTCTGGGCCTGCCGGGAAGGCAGTGATTGTACCTTCAGACACATGAAATGGTTCAGAATGGCAACTGTTTGCCTACCCGGCGCGCAGGGCAGCTGAATCGGGGGCACCTACCGAAAACAGCCCGAGACAAAAAAAATACAAAATAGTAACACAATAGTAATATAGTAATACAAAATAGGCTTTATCGTATGATTTTTTGCGAAAATGTTTGGCGATTGACTAGGAATGCCTTGAAGATCGACCAGCTGATCGCGATGACTGGTTGGTGACCACTGCTCTAGAAAGTTGAGTGAAGTTCAATCTGGTGCTTCTCTCTGTGGGCTGATATTTCTGCATGGCAGTCCCGGGGAGCTGCGTGGCAGTCTCAGGGCTACTGCGTGCGCGCTCGCAGAGGGAACAGTGGTCTCTAGTTGGGTTTTAGATCAATATGCCGCTTGTACTAACACATTACTGATGGACTGTTTGATGCTCTCCATTTGTTATTTATTTCTATAGCTAGTCTCTGTCGCTGGGCTGGTAATGACCAGATCTGTCTGTAATCAAAGACAGCTCTGGGATCAGATATATGCTCTGAGTGTTGGGTTACACATGTGCACAACAGGCCTCTGACAGACAGAGAGAGATAAAGAGAGACAGAGGGAGAGAGCTCGAGTCAGTGAGCGAAAGACTTTGAGAGGGAGAGAGACAGAGATAGAGCCTTCTCCAATCCTCCTCACATAGCAGAGAAAACCCACACGCTAGCCAGAGAAAGGACAGAGAGAGAGAGAGAGACAGAAAAGAGATCAGATTGAGAGAGTCAATAGCAGAGAAAACCCACACGCTAGCCAGAGAAAGGACAGAGAGAGAGAAAAAGAGATCAATTGAGAGAGGAAATACAAAGAGGGAGAGAAAGGAATTAGAGAGTAAAAACCTGGAACATTGTGCATCCCATTTATTCCCAGTGAGAGGTTCCTGAAAGATTAAAATGCTGTGGTGTTGAAATAGTGGGATAGTGCCGGTATGACAGACAGCCCACTGGGCACGGACATCAGTTCGACGAGTAATCAACGAACGTGAATTCAACATGAAGTCAACAAAACATTTCACCATGTTATTGGTTTTAGGTACAAAAAAAAATGAAAGACGAAATGCTCTTATGTTGATGACTTTTTGCAAATCCAATCACTTTTCTACATTAATTCAACGTCATCATATAGATTTTTTGTTGTTGAAATGATGTTGAAACAGCTTTAATAAGATATATATATATATATATACATTTTTAAAGTCGATTCAACCAGTTTTTGCCCAGTGGGAGGTGCTTCAAGGTAAAGGAAGCATCTATTTTCTGATCTGTTAGGATCCTGCAGTGTATATTGTGTGATTGGTTGCAGAGAGAAAGATGAAGACTGGAGCAGAGCAATACCTGACTCTCATCAACATCCGACTCCTATCCATCCACTCACTCACTCACTCACTCACTCACTCACTCACTCACTCACTCACTCACTCACTCACTCACTCACTCACTCACTCACTCACTCACTCACTCACTCACTCACTCACTCATTCACTCACTCACTCACTCACTCACTCACTCACTCACTCACTCACTCACCACTCACTCACTCACTCACTCACTCACTCACTCACTCTTGTTCCTGCTCTCCTCTCTCTCAGTTCTCCCCTGTCAAGACTCTTCGATAACAACCAGGACTTTGTTTTGAACCAAAGAATTATTGCACGACCAACCAACCAACCATCCACTAATGTAATTATTTCAGCAGGAAGGAACATTGTGCTCTATTGTTCTTTGTGGGTGCATTCCAAATGGAAACCTGTTCCCTATTTAGTGCACCACTTTTGACAAAGGCCAATAGGGGACCGATTGTTGGGACTTAACTTGTTTCTCCAGACTGTCTGTCTGTCCAGAGTGACTCAGACCCATACTGCAGTGCTGACTGAGTGAGGTCATATGTAATGGCCCTACATTTAACTCACAGGACTTTTTAAATCCTGCATGGGGATACTTAAGTGGCATGAGCTCATGTTTTTCTGCAATCCTTCTCCCCGACCGGGTCTTGTGAGTGAGTGAGTGAAATCACTGGCCTGTGAGTCTCAGAAATGGCAGTAATCCCATTTTAAAACATATTTCGAAGTTGAACTTTTTCTTTAACAACTTTGCTGAAGTAGCCTCCACCCCTGTGAAAATATTTTCACTGCCTATGAAACATTAGAATTGAACCAGCGAACTCCTTGTTAAAGAGAATGCTGAGCCCCTGCTGTGGATGTTGTGCAGGGCAGGGGTGGACTGAATTTCTTATGGGTAGGTGCAGTATATAACATATCTGACCCAGTCCAGTTCAGCTCAGGGTCGTGTTCAAAAGGCACAAAACGTAAGAAAGCGGTTCGAAACGGAATGAATCGGGAACTTTCCATTTGAACTCATCCAATAAGAAAAGTTCATTGTGGTTTTTGCTACGTGTGCCCTAATGAACACAACCCAGCTCAGCCCAGGCCATGCAGTCAGAATTGGGTAATACTGTTTGTAAATACCAGCCCAATTATCCCTAACGAGGGCCTAATAGGAACCAGATGAATGCTTATTTAATTTGTCCGAAAAAAGTTAGGGAAGGAGAAAAGGAAGGCCAGCTTTCCCCAGAGCTCTGCTCCTGGCAGGATGAAGCATCGCAGGAGGAATAAAACACAGGCCCCACTGGGCACAGACGTCAGTTCAACGTCTAGTTTGGATTTATATTTGGTTGAGTTGTCAACGATCGTGAATTCAACGTGAAATCAACAAAAATATCACCTTGTCATTGGCTTTTAGATTAAAGGTTGGGGAAAAAAAGACCCATTTCCCTCATGTTTATGACTTTTTCAAAGTCAATCAGTTTTCCACGTTGATCCAACGTTATCACATCGAATGTTTTGGATTAAATTACGTGGAAACAACCTTGATTCACCAGTTATTGTCCAGTGGAGCCAATTTGTTGCGTAACGTTTATCTTTTTCATACAATATAGACAGACATTATACCAAAGCAGGGGATGTACAGACCAAATCTGTTTGAAATTAAAATATTGTACAGTAGGCTATTTCTGGAAACATTTTGTGCCAGGGTCCCTTAGTACAAATAATGTGCTAGCCAAATGTTTTTCAAACCATAAAATCTCAAACATTCAGAACATTCAAAGCCACTAACTGTTCATTGGACGCAGTGTCCTAAAGTGGCCTTACTCCCAGATTGTACTGTTCTTAACTTAATCATATGGTGGCCAGGCAGCAACACACAGAGAGAGTGACTAACTGTTGCTTTGACAGCACAGCAGTGGATCAGAGGTTAAGAGAACAAGTTTAAAGAGATTCTCTGGTACTTTTGTCTACTTTTTAGCCAGTAGTTATAAAAGTAGCACTCGAGCAAAAAGTGGTCTCTGAAAATTGAATACTATGTCACATACAGTAGCAGTCAAAAGTTTGGGCACACCTAATCATTCAAGGGTTTTTCTTTATTTTTTAAAACTATTTTCTACATTGTAGAATAATAGTGAAGATGTCAAAACAATGAAATAACATATGGAATCATGCAGTAACCAAAAAAGTGTTAAACAAATCAAAATATGTTTTTTCCTTTGCCTTGATGACAGCTTTGCTGTCACACTCTTGGCATTCTCTCAATCAGCTTCACCTGTAATGCTTTTCCAACAATCTTGAAGGAGTTCCCATAATTGCTGAGCACTTGTTGGCTGCTTTTTCTTCACTCTGCGGTCCAACTCATCCCAAAACATCTCAATTGGGTTGAGGTCGGGTGATTGTGGAGGCCAGATCATCTGATGCAGCACTCCATCACTCTCCTTCTTGGTCAAATAGCCCTTACACAGCCTGGAGGTGTCATTTTCCTATATAAAAACAAAATTATAGTCCCACTAAATGCAAACCTGATGGGATGGCGTATTGCTGCAGAATTCTGTGGTAGCCATACTGGTTAAGTGTGCCTTCAATTCTAAATAAATCACAGACATTGTCACCAGCAAAGCACCCACATACCATCACACCTCCTCCTCCTCCATGCTTCAAAGTGGGATCCACACGTGCAGAGATCATCCATTCACCTACTCTGCGTCTCACAACAACCATTGCTCGTCCATTGCTCATGTTTCTTGGCCCAAGCAAGCCTTTTCTTCTCATTGGTGTCCTTTAGTCGTGGTTTCGTTGAAGCAATTTCACCATGATGCATTTCTTTGGGCTGCAATCTGAGCTGCAGCTAACTCTAATGAACTTATCGTCTGCAACAGAGGTAACTCTGGGTCTTTCTTTCCTGTGGCGGTCCTCACGAGAGTCAGTTTCATCACAGCGCTTAATCGTTTTTGTGACTGCATTTGAAGAAACTTTCAAAGTTCTTGAAATGTTCTGTACGGACTGACCTTCATGTCTTAAAGTAATGAAGGACTGTCATTTCTCTTTGCTTATTTGAGCTGTTCTCGCCATAATATGGACTTGGTCTTTTACCTAATATGGCTATATTCTGTATACCATTCCTACCTTGTCACAACACAACTGATTGGCTCAAATGCATTAAGAAGGAAAGAAATTCCACAAATGAACTTTTAACAAAGCCCTGTTAATTGAAATGCATTCCAGGTGACTACCTCATGAAGCTGGTTGAGAGAATCCCAAGAGTGTGCAAAGCTGTCATCAAGGCAAAGGGTGGCTACTTTGAAGAATCTAAAAACACTTTTTTTGGTTACTACATGATTCCATATGTGTTATTTCATAGTTTTGATGTCTTCACTATTATTCTACAATGTAGAAAATAGTAAACATAAATAAAAGCCCTTGGATGAGTAGGTGTGTCCAAACTTTTGACTGGTCATTACTCTCTCGTGTCTTTTGAGCAATTGGGCCCATCCTGCAATATCATTGGATTTTATTTTTTACCAGGTAAGTTGACTAAGAACACATTTTCATTCACAGCAACAACCTGGGGAATAGTTACAGGGAAGAATGAGCCAAAAGTACGCTGGGGATGATTAGGTGACAGATTGGGAATTTATCCAGGACACCGGGGTTAACACCCCTACTCTTACAATAAATGCCATGGGATCTTTAATGACCTCCGAGAGTCAGGACACCCATTTAACAACCCATCTGAAAGACGACACCCTACACAGAGCAGTGTCCCCTGGGAAATTGGAATATTTTTTTTAGACCAGAGGAAAGAGTGCCTCCTACTGGCCCTCCAACACCACTTCTAGCAGCATCTGGTCTCCCATCGAGGGACCAACCAAGACCAACCCTGCTTAGCTTCAGAAGCAAGTCAGCAGTGGGATGCAGGGTGGTAACACTGTGCAGGCCTTTTGCTTGCTTTCACTCAAATATAAGGGGCTGAAGCTCATTAGCTAGAACTCAAATTGCTAGGGGGCTGGCCCATGTGGGGGGGATATGTACAATATGGCGTAATTGCAGACTGCAATTCGGGTCGTTCCTTGATTTCAATAAATGCCCATTGGTGCCTGACATTGGTCAGTTCCAGTGTTATAAGACTGACGGTTTCTTGACAAAGATTATTTTTTTACATAGCAGGTTAGGATAACTAATGTGGCAGGTTAGGATAATTAACATGGCAGATTAGGTGAATTAGCGTGGCACGTTAGGAGGATGAGGTTAAGGTTAGGACAGGATGTAAATTCTGCTTCTCAACATCAACACAAAGATTGCTGAATTCCTAAGACAACACAGAGGAAATTCTTGGATACAGTTGATAAGAAGAGTCACTTCGGGGGCTGGGCCGCAATACATAACTTGACATCAAGAAAAGGCAATATTAGAAAACACCTCTAATTGAGGTCTGCATTTACACCCTTATCAAAATGTAGGGAAAATGGCGTGGCACAGCTTCAAGAAAATGGTCGCTTTCAAACTAGGGATTTCGTGGCTATTTGAGGAAGCTAAAACAGTAATTCTGCTCATAGATTATGTATGTATGTACTACACATTGACATATCCACCCCCCCCAAAATAAAATAAATAAATACTTTCTTAAACGCCAAAGTACCGGAGCATGCCATTAATGTTAGTGAACCGCAGCTCCCAGAAAGACCGACCGAGAGATGCTTGACGTTAGTGAACACAGCTCAGCGAAAGACACACAGAGGAAGAGATTCCCTCCTCTCTGCCTGGCATGACTGTACACTTCCAGTTACATAAGAGGTCTGAAGAAGAGAAGTAAGTGGAAAGCAGCAGTAAGCTGTGTGTCTCTGTTAGAGGAGTTAAGGATGCACCCCAGAACAGGGTTTCTTAACATTTATAGGGATCGGCAAAGCTTTGATCCTTCCTAACAATAAACTTGAGTCTTTATTGTTTGAATGCTGTGTGTGTGTGTGTGTGTGTGTGTGTGTGTGTGTGTGTGTGTGTGTGTGTGTGTGTGTGTGTGTGTGTGTGTGTGTGTGTGTGTGTGTGTGTGTGTGTGTGTGTGTGTGTGTGTGTGTGTGTGTGTGTGTGTGTGTGTGTGTGTGTGTGTGTGTGTGTGTGCATAGTTCAGTCATTGAGTTCTACAGATGTGCCCTTTATGGAAAATAATGGGAGCAGAGACCGTGCCTTTAACCCCCCTTACTATTCCACCCTCTCCCTCCACTCACCCCAGGCCCCTTTACACAGTAACATTACAGTCCCATCCTCCCAACGGATGGTTCAGTGCAGTCAACGGGGCCCTCGGGCACAGCTCTGTGTCCCTTTTGATTTATTTGCATAGACAACAAAGGAGGTCATGGTTCCAGCACACACACACACACACGCGCATATAGTATACATCAGATGGATACTGGACACGTGTCCACGCATGCATTACTGTAGAGTACTGTAGAATAGCGTAGAGTAGAATATTATGTGTCGCTTCACTTACTGTCCATCCGAAGATGAGTACATCACAGCACACGTCATATATACACAGCACACGTTCATCCCATCCGTCCATTGGTCCATGATGAATGTGACATCTGTGCTTTACTACTAGACCTTTTCATACTGTACATTTACATGGCATACTCCGCACACGCACGCACAGTATCTTAAACATATGCATACATACAGCCCACCCATTTCAGACACCACCAAGTTCAAGGTCAGCCAGGCTCTTCATGGGTTTACATATTTTATATTTACAAACCCCCATGTCTCATTAGACGCACAACACAAGCCACACGTGTTGTCGTGCGAGCGCGCATGTTGTTCAGAGAAGGTGTTTACAGCGTAAATGTGTTTGTTTACCACGCTAATTACAGGGCTGATACTGTCGTACCCACCACATGCCACCGTACAGTACCACCCGTTGCCATCTCTTGGATCTATTGGGCGTTGCACTCTTCAATGAGAAGCACAGTTTCTTCTTAGTTTGTGTGTTCAACCACAGTCACACACACATCCACTCACAAACACGCACACACTTTTTTTGTTTGTTACGCTGCTGCTACTAAGTGTTTATTATCTATGTCACTTTATGTACATATTACCTCAATTACCTCAACTAAACCTGTAACCCTGCACATTGACTTGGTACCGGTACCCACTCGTTAATGTTATTTTATAGTGTTACTTTAAAAAAAAACTTTAGTTTATTTAGTAAATATTTTCTTAACTATTGTTTTTCTTAAAACTGCATTGTTGGTTAAGGGCTTGTAAGTAAGCATTACACTGTACTACACCTGTTGTATTCGGCGTATGTGACAAATGTAATTTAATTTGACACACACACACACACCTATATATATACACAGGTATATGTTTACGGCCCTGGTACCCCATCCCTAATCTGTTCTGTTTGTCAGCTGGGCTTCATTCACAAAACTGTTCCGCCGGCGGCGTTTCCTCCCTCCGATTTCTATTTGGGGGGCGAAAACACATCACTTTGTTCCATCAGTTTATGTTTTTTTTCTTTCTTCAAAACTGCTCTCCCTGTTCGGCCGAAATGAATTCTAGCGAAGAGAGAGAGACTCTGGGAAAGATTGGGTTACACGTCTGCGAGAGACAAAAGCGGCCGGTGGGAGGGGTCATGACAGTTGGCAGTGGTTTGGAGAGAACTCGATACCATAATTTAGACCCTCCATAAACACACTGAATCAGAGACAGATTTACTCTGTGAAATATGGCTCTGGGAACAGCGGCACCTTTCCACAAAGCAGACCTTTCCCTGTAACATGAAATGCATGCTTTTATGATTACGTGCAATGTGTTTATGGTTGCTTACACAAACCTATGGAACGTATTTAGTTGAACGTAACAGCACGGACTGTGTAGATGAACTGTCATGAATTAGAAACAAGAGCAGCTATTGACTGTCTAGTCTGAAAGATTGTGATGTAATCAACTCTATTTAGAAATAACATGTTAGAGTTAGTAGGGTAAGGGTGGGTGTGTGTGTGTGTGCGTGTTCACCTTGTACATATATATCCTGTTTCGACCCTCAGACTTAGCAAAAGATGACCTAGCGAAAGATGACCTAGTGAAAGATGACCTAGCGAAAGATGACCTAGCGAAAGATGACCTAGCGAAAGAGTAGCTTAGTGAGATTATTTTCTGACGCTCTAGCAGAAATCAAGCCTTTTCCAATCAGACAGCTAATAGTCAGCAAACAGCAGACAGCACAGCACAGCAGCAGCATGCAACTATTAGCTCATCTTCTCTCTCTCTCTCTCTCTCTCTCTCTCTCTCTCTCTCTCTCTCTCTCTCTCTCTCTCTCTCTCTCTGCTCTCTCTCTCTTTCTTTCTCTCTCTTTCTTTCTCTCACTCACCATATTACCTCATCTTCTCCCTATGTATTTGTCTCTGTCTCTCCCTCCCTCCCTCCCTCCCTCCCTCCCTCCCTCCCTCCCTCCCTCCCTCCCTCCCTCCCTCCCTCCCTCCCTCCCTCCCTCCCTCCCTCCCTCCCTCCACCCCTCCCTCCCTCCCTCCCTCCCTCCCTCCACCCCACTCTCTCTGATCCTGCCTCCCAGTGGAGAGTAAGGGGAGCTGAGGAGGCGTGTAGAGGCGGAGAGGCTCAGAAGGTTCATTTGTGGACTGAGATTCACACCGGAAGCTATTGATTGGAGCAGCAGGAGAGACAGGGGTGGGGGGTGGAGGTGTAAGTGTTTCCGCTCCTCTGATTCATATATGATAGACTACTATGTGTGGGTGTGATGGAGGTTGTCAGAAAGGTTGGACACGGAGGTGGGGGGGGGGGGGTTACTGCTACTGCCAAAGTGATTACTGATAATATCACCTGGATAATTGATCTAAAATGGCTTCCTAATCACTCCCAGTTGCATTGTGTCTACAGCCAAAATGACTCTGAGGGAATTCCTCAACTAGGCCATCAGAGAGCCATTGAGGCTCTATTTGTTTTCTTACCTGATGCATTGATGGAGTCACTCTGTCTTCTCTGGAACTGCCTATTGGCCTCCCTACTTGCCATTACTACAGGCAGATGATGCATGACTATGTATGGAGGGGGATGATTGAGTGGAGGAGATACAGAGATGGAGGAGCTCAATCAGATGTTTCTAGGATTTGAAGATGACTAACTTCTTCTTAAGGACACTGTAGTCATCCTTTTGTTCTGCAAGTGAGTTTATGATGAAGGTAACATATCCCTCCTCGTCTGCCCAACTCCTCTCTGTTTGGCTCCTAGGCCTCAGCTGCTGCAACAAGTCTTAATGGAATAGAGTGGTACTTAGTGCTCTCTTTCTCTCTCTCTCCCTCCCCCTAACTCTAACTCTAACCTCCCGATCCCCAATATTTTCTGCTTTAATCTTAGCATTGATGTTGAGTGCCCCCCCCCCCTTTCCCTCCCTCCTAGACTTAGGTAATTTCCTGTCTGGCTGACTCACAGCAGTCACACCTCTGAATGGAGGGGGCGTTATGAAAGTGTGGATGGAAGGAGCGCTAAAGAAAAGGGTGTGGTATGTCAGATCTGTGTCCATACTAGTCCACGTTGGCCTCAGCCTCTCTTTACCCCCCCCCCTCTCTCTTTTATACGCACACACATACACCGCCCTTCCACAGACACACACGCAGACAAGTATCTCTCTCATTCGCTCGTTGTCCCTTTCGTCTGTCTAATCGTGTGACAATCTTGAAATTCGCAGATGCACACAGGCAGGGTCCATTTGCCCAGAACTGAGCTGGCAGAGTTCCTTTCCTGTCTAGTCCCTACCCAGTAGCCGTAGTGTTAGCTACATCAGCTGCCCGAGTCAGGGCACTGCTGCCCTCTCTGGGAGTATCACTCTGCGCTATTGACCAGAGCTCCAGGCTAAGGGCCATCCGTCACAGTCTGCCCAGGGAAAGGCTCACGTCCGGGGGTCGGGTATCACAGACAGCCTGGGTCAAGGAAGACCGGCGCTGAAACTTTTGATCCCAGGCCAAAGAACGCTCCATGAGCCCGGATTCGGTTCCAGTTTATTAAGTCACCCGTTCAGTAAATAGTACGGTCTGGGACATCTGAGTTCCACCTGGTGAGAATACGCCATCCAGTACCTAGCCGGGGGTTGATATAAAGCATGAGGTTAATGTGGCGTCGACAGAGAAGTGGACTTCTCCATTCATTGATTACACCCAGTAGGTTAGCATCCAGCTACAGAAGATGTTGTGAGACCATGCTGCCCTGCATTAGTTACACTATTTATTCCTCTCTTCCCCCCCACAAAATACATGACATCAGCTGTGTGTGTTCTACTCAGAGAGAAGCAGGAATTCTAACAAGTAAGAGCAGCCAATAGCCTCTTTAACCTAGCATCATTCTCTGGTCGTATGAACTACAGCGTACAGGTACCAAGTGTTTGTGTTTCCTGGGTTTGTATAAATCCTGTTTTATTCGTGCTCCTTTCCCACTTGGCATTAACAAGCCCAAACAACACATGTAGAAGTACTGTAAATACCCATGGAAACGCAGCGATGCCTGTAACCAAACACTGCCTGCGGCGGCGAGCGCTCCCTAAGCCCTAGCGTGTGACCCGCTCTTTTCCACCACCGCTGCGTTCTGCCCCTGTCTAGGCCCAGTGTGTGTGGGTGTGTGTGAGTGTGTATGTGTGAGAGCTATAGGTGTTGTGTTGCAGGGGCTGGGGGCAGCAGCATATGGGTTAGTGTTTGATTGGGTCTGTTTTTCTGGTCGTCATTGCGAGCAAGGAAGGTGACTTGCCATAGGGGCTCTTTTTGGAGCGCAGTGGGGTTGTCAGGCGGGCTGGAAAGTGTATGTACCCCTGATGGGAGGCTGGCACAGGGAGAGAGTCCCCCTCCTACCGCCTTTCCCCCCACCCACCACCCTTACATTACTTCATCCTCCACTCACATACCACTGGCACCCTGCTCTGCCTCCTCATCTGGGACGGATTTAACAGAGAAAAGGATGGCGAGAGGGAGAGATGTAGAGAGGGGGGAATAGAGAAGAGATAGGGAGGGGGCGTGATGCTTGATGAGAGAGGGGGAGAAGTAGAAATTGAAAGAGGATATCCACCCCTCACCCTCTCGGTGACTTCCTCGTGTTACCATGGCAACAGAAGTCGACTGACAGATTGAGGCAGTGAAGAAATGGTTGATCTAGCTGGTATTGGATCAGTGATGGATTATATGTACGTATAGCCCGTAAGGATGTGCACGTATTGCATTGCATTGGGGTTACTGATTCAGAGTGCTGTCACATGTTCAGTTTTTAAAAATAGTTGTTCCCTTGGGTTACCACTGGAGGGCACCCTTGCCTCGTGTTCTAGTTTCCAGGTTACCCTAATTATTACTTATTGGTTTCACCTGGTTTTGATTACCTTCTCTATTCACCTGGTTGCCTTGCTATTTAGGTTCCTCTGTTGCTTGTATCTGTGCTTAGGTCTTATGTTTTGTTTAGTGCTGTTG